>NW_015112699.1:74990-135004 GCF_001443285.1 Poecilia latipinna | reverse complement strand
CAGCATAAACGAATGAAAGGATAATAGGGAGGAGCAGAAAACGAAGGAGGGGGGGGGGGGGGGGGGGGCGAAACAACACTACTGTGTAGTGTTTATGTTGCGTAATTGTAAGATGAAACTCAAGTCATTTAGCTAACCACTTGTATTATGTCTGAACAAGTATTTTGTTTTTCATATAACCTGGCCATGTAGAACGGGGGGTCGGTCGCCTCTTTATAACATTTTGTGCACATTTCAGACTTTTTGTATCGTAACATTTTAAGAAAGACACTTTGGCATTTTCATTTAATGCTTTTTGAGCAGAGACGAATTAGCTCATCACTTCTAGTTATTGTTTTTACGGTGACAATGCCTAAACACTGCGTCTAGTTGAGTTATCAGCTGAGTTTATTTTTGTTTTTCTATTTTATCTTGTTCATTATAGAACCAGGTGCTGGTCTCTCAGACCTGGGAAAGTGTTGATTTTCACAGTCCAGTTTGCATCTTATTTGCAGGTGAAAATGTTTGGTTTGTCTGTTTGTTTGTTTTTTTCTAATTTTCTGGTCTTAAAATTTTCCTGCCAGGTCACACTAAGTGTTTTGTGCATTCACCATTTCAGTTACAAAATTTCAGTTGCAGATTGTAAATATTGTTTGTTTTGGGTAGATCGTTGCTTAAGAAGTCTTATTTTCCTAAAGTGATTGTTATGTACTAAAAAGACAGAAATAAAGTGTATTTCATTTAGCATTATTTGAAACTGAGACTAATGAATATTTTTTTAGCAAGCTTGTTACAACAGCACATGTTGATATATCCTCAGTTTATTCCTACAATTGTTCAAAAGTAGTTTAAAGTCACTGTCAACATTTCTCAGCAGTTTTTCTTTTCTTTTTTTTTAATCAAACTTGTTAAATATATTTGTAATAAAAAATACAGGGAACTACTTTTCAGTACATTATTTATTATTATTATTATTATTATTATTATTATTATTATTATTATTATTTGCTTTTAGCTGTGTGTTTCAGCAATGTGTTTTAGCAGTCTGTTTATATCACACTAATATACAGAGCAGCTGTTCTGAATGACAAGTTCAGATCTGTCATATTCCAAAGGTATTAATGATAATCTTAAAGGGATTAACTTTTCCTTATTTCCAGATAATATCCTAAACATTTTCCAATCAGACACTGATCAGGTTTAACCTATGCTCAGTCAAGTAGTAGAAACTACCAAACGCAGCTATTTGGTATAACTTTAGCATGCATGTATAATTTATTACTGCCAAAGTCAAAACTGGGTGATATTGTCAATGTAAAAGCTGTTCTTTAAATATAGTGTAAAGATGAGACCAACCATGTGTCAGCACACTGATATTGGCTCAATGGATTCTTCACAGAGGTAATTATAACCAGGATGAGACAGAGATTACTTCACTTAGTCGTGCTGGAAGATAAATGCCATAGACCTTTGTCCTGTTTAAAGTAAAGGCTTAATCTACTTTCTTTCAAATGCAACACATTGCTAACATTGTAAAACTTTCCTCCATTTAACAGTCTGTGAAATATACTGTGCATTCACATATTTTATGTAAAAAAAAAAAAAAAAAAAAAAAAAGATTGAGAAAACACACAATGGAAACTCTCATCCAGATTTAGACTCAGATTGAAAATGTGCTGACCTACATTTTAGAAATGATCTAAACAATCCTCAAGCCATCTGAGAGAAATGCAAATTTTATCACCGTAAACTGATCTGACATAATGTAAGAATAACTGTGTGGAAATTATATTTCAACCAAAATTATTCTTTATGTCCCAGAAAGAACCTTTCCTAGAATTTAACTCCATGATGCTCCACATACATAGAGAGATAAATATATTTTTAATATATTGACCTTTTCTTTTGCTAAAATTTTTACTTTTAATTTTAAAAAAATGTTTTTTTCTTAATTTTGGACTTATCTTGTGCCTTTTTGCACCACTTTTATTTACCTTTGAAGTCATTTTTTAATGGTACAGAAATTAAATTAAACTAATTAACTTCAGAACCTCTTTTTTTTAAGTCATGAACCAGGGTTTAAATTAAGCATCAATAAATGTTCTGTAGACAAAAGCAATGTCTGAATCAATTGTGATTAAAGTAGTTTTTACTTTAAATACTAAAATAAAATGGCAATATATACTGCAGGAATTTCATCAACTTTGATAAGAACTTAATAAATGTCTTTAAAATAAGGACCAGTTTTCAAGATATAATTTATTAATGCAATAACATAAAATAGGAATATTTAAATAGACATAATTTGACAGAAGCATATAATAGACAGTGCAGTTTTTAAAAGTATAGAACAATTTCTTCTATCAGGCTTTGAAGGGTTAAAAAAAAACACCTGAGTTTCTAATGACCAAAATCAAACCAATAAATTTAAAGGATCACATACATCCAGTTTATATCTTCAAAAAGAAAAAAGAAAAATCATTAAATCCTCTTCTAAGGGTAACAAAGCTAACAAAAGATTTATTTGTTTACAAGAATAACTGCAGTAACCCTAATCAACTATTGCATCTACTTCCATTAAATTATTATTTGTTCCCCTTCCTCCGATTCATCATGCGCAGAATCCCCAAGGTGGCGTTAAAAACAGCGTCATGTTTAAAGATCATTTTATAGAAAGCTTCCAGAGGAAGTCTGCCAGTGGGATCTGCATGCTTTAGTGCAGTCATGGGCATGTACAGTCGGTTGGTCTGGTGCCGTAGAGGAGGCTCCTTGGCTGTAATCACTTTATGTGTTTGCTAAACAGTGAGAAAAGAACAAAACTTTGCATCAAAAGGAGTCTTCTGGTTATGCATTTTAACTGAAAAGGAAATGTGTTGCCTTTAATTCTCAGTTTTAAGGACACTGTCACTACTTGCCTCGGCCACATCCTCTGGTGTCTGGCCTAAAGTTGTGAAGACCTTTCTAGAGTATGGAAGATAAATGTCACGGAAGATCCTGGCCGTCTCCTCGTCTGTCTCAGACAGATCTGTGTTCTCTGCATCCTCATACACTTTTCTTTCAAACTCTGTCATCACAGGACCAGGTTCCACCAGTGTAGTCCTAGGAAAACAAAAGTACGTAAATCTAAAAGCGATGCATTTGCTGAGCTGTAAATTCTTACCAATGTAGACGTTTAGATAGCTAAAGTTTTACTTGGGGACTAGAGCTGCATTTTTAAAAATGTTGTATTGTTCGGGACATGTAATCACTTGATGTTGAATTTCATTGCTTGCACTGCCAGACTTTCACAAAATCCTTCCACAGCAAACTTGGACGCAGAGTAGATGTCGTTGAACAGAAGTCCTTTGTGGAAACATTGGGAGAACATCAAAAGTGTTTTACAATTATTAGGTTTGTCTGAAACTGAGCTCATTAAAATAAAACCCACCTTGTATCCCCATGACACTGCTCATCACCACGATATGGCCACTCTGCCTTTGCTTCATGTCTGGCAGCACCTCTTTCACCAATCGCACCAGGCCAAAGAAGTTGACTTCAAAGAGTTCTTTCATTGAGGTAATACTTTGGCACTCCAGTGGTCCAATCATGCCAATGCCCGCATTGTTCACTACAACAATGAAATATTCTCTTTTAATAATGTTTGCTTGTTAAGTGAAATTTATTTTGAATAATCCTATGCAAAGGAAACAGACCGAGGACATCCACTTGTCGGTTGGGGATGCTGTTGATGCACTCTTTGATGGATTCTTCACAGCAGGCATCCAACTTTTGGATCACCAGGGTTTTATTTAATAAATCACCTGCTGCTTTTTCTAAAGGGCCACGTTTCTCAAGATCCCTCATTGTGGCAACTACTGGCTCAGACAAACACACAGGATGTCACTCACTTTGATTACTTATTATCTACTGGATACTGAATTTTTTTAAGGTGCAGCAAAGAACATCAACAGCTTACCTTTAAACCGTTTGGTCTCATCCTTGGCCAAGCGTACTGCCACAGCCAAGCCAATACCAGAGGAGCAACCAGTAACCAGCACTCTCCTGGTCCCCATGGTGGCGACCTCAAGACTTACCAGTGGACTATAATAATAATTTTAAAAAAAGCTCAAATATCTTTTCTACACTGCTATGGCTTTCTTGTGTTTCAAGGTGTGATAAGCCACATTTACTTAAATCTAATGGTGTTTTCCCTGTGCTCAAAGTGAGTCAGAGTCTACCACGGCCATGTTTGCATACTATATTTTAAGTATATCAATCACTGTCCCTATATAATATCTAATATTTCTAAATGGTTGCATAATGAGGCTATAAAGAAGCCACAGGTTGGGCCAATAACTCCTTTCATATTAAAAAAAAAAAAGACCAGAAAGTGTGCTGAGGTAAACAAACAAAAGAAAAGCAAACTCATTCAAATAGCAATAGTAGTTTTTAAAGTAAAAACTAAAGAAGTATCATCCAATTTGAAATCACAGTAGTTACAAAATGTCCATGACAAGAAGATAATTATGCTGTACGTAATTACCTTGAGAAGAAATCCTAAAATGTTTTTCTTCAAAAGGGAAAAGCTGTATTTTTAGTTGTAATAGGATTAAATATGGTACAGGATAGAAATAGGTCATATCTACAAAGGAATATAGTATACTGCATAATGACAGTTTAAAACATAGTTTATTGTGAAATAAATAGCTGTTCTTTGAAATAAGACAATACATTTTAAAAAAAAATCACAGACACCTTAGACTTGATCCAGTTTAAAAGCTGTTGTGAAGTATATTGGTTTGTCCGACCTGGATGTTCTTTCTGATATTAAAGACGTTCTACTGGTACAGTTTATATTATTCCTATCACAATCTAAATTTACCTGAGAAAGGTTTTACCACAAGGTGTTTAAAATCTTTTACAACTGAAGAATATTCCAGTTCAGATTTTACCTAAGGATTCTGAGTAGCCCTCTAGATTTTTGATTTCACTCATCTGAACCTGCTGCAGTCATCTACATAACATAGTTAACAATAGAATAAAAAAACAACAACTATTTTAGTCATGCTGTGTAGGTTTTAAACTGAATCTAGAGTAAAAAGCCTGCAAACAACAAGAAGAAAAGCTACTTCTTTCTGACATTTAGAAAAGCCCAATATCCAAGACCTGCCACTCAATGATCTATGCATAATCTTAAATTACACCAAGGTCACTATCTGCTAAATCTTTACAAAAGACTCTATATTGAGGCAGATGTGTTTGTTTGCCACACGGTACCCACCTGCGGAGCGAGCTGTTTGGTCCTCACTGACGTGAAAAACAGTTTGTCAACAGTGCATCGATGAATTGCTGCAAAAACACTGAACAACATAACGAAGTCTCAAATGTCGGGACAGGCGGCTAAAGTCTCAGGGATTACTCAAGCGGCTCATGTATTATGGGAGTTGTAGTTTTTCGGTTTACTCCAAATACACAAACTGTAGGACCATTTATATTGCTGCTGTTGTTTTTTGTTCTTGGTGGGTATTTTCTACTCTGGATTACTCACTGCGTCTCTTATATGTATATATTTCTTTTTTATATCCTTCAACATTTCGTGGAATTGTATTTAAAGACTACGCCTACACATGAAATGCAGTTTTTACCCAGTTAAATTTCTGAAAGAAAAAAAATCGTCATGTCCAATATATTTCTAAATGTCTAACAATGTATATTATATAAAATAAAATAAAAACACCGCTCTAGATTTAACTAAGTCTTGCAGTTTTTGTTTTGGCCTCTGGAGGGCAGACTCGTCACTCTAATATTCTGTTCAACAATCAGCATGAATGAAACATAATTTATCTTTTGGGTCAGAAAGAGTGAGCTTTTATGGCTCCCACACTTCCAGTTAATGGTAGTACGTTTTCCTAAAACATGAATCATTTATTGCATCTCGAGATACATTATTTTTATAGCAGCTTTGAGCAAGAATACAAATGATTTAGAGCAAAAATGTGAAATTTGGAGCAGTGTCTATAACAGAAATCCAATTAGACATTTAAAAAAAAAAAAAAAAACAAGAGTCCAATGAGTGATATGCACCTATATGTCAGGATTTTTAAAAAAAAGCCAATTTTCAAAAGTAATATTATTTGTAAATGCTGTGATAAGTACTTAATATTTTGGTTCATCCACACCCCGTCAATCCATCAAAATGTAAAGCTAGTTTTACTAACAGCAGCACCAAAAGTTTCACTTTTGTGGCATATCAGTCTTGGTGGTTCCTGTGATGTTCCTTAGTATCATCTGAGAATAATAGCTACAGTCATTTTGTCATACATTTGCAAAATGATGATAATGATTAATATCTAGTCCTTTCATACACTTGTTTGAAATGATCATGTTGTTTTCCAATGTTTTGTTTAAATCTACAATTCTTTTCAGAGCTTCACTGCGTTCCTTGTGCCTTCCCGTTGTTTTGAGAATTGTTCAGCTTATTGCGTGCTATCAAACAAATCATTTTATTGTTGGCAAAGAGGAGCTACCAGCTACTGACAGTCATTATCACAACGAGAAGTTAACTGGCCTTGAACTGGTTGAGGTGAATAAATAATGTATAATCAGATTTTCATGCTTCTGTAGTAACTAGAGCAAAATCCACAATAATTTCTAATTTGATAGCTCCCACTTCTTTGTTTCAATCCAAATTATGGAATAATAAGAACTCTTGACTCAAAACATTTATTCAGAGCCCAAAGCAAAATTAGTTTAACAAATATAAAAAATAGATGTGTGTTTTACAGATGAAACTGAAATAAATCATTTCAGGGTCCATTTAATCACACAGATGTGTTAAGGTAAAATAAAGCTCTCATCCTAAAACTCATACAGAGGAACATAGTAATAATGAGTCAGCTTCACTGCTCCCTTAAAGCCAAAACAATCCAGTAACTTACACAACCACCACGTTACATGACATTACTGATTCCTCTTTTTATTCTTTCATTTGTTATATAAGGATGCATCTTGTTCTTATGAGGAAAATAAAAAAAAAAAACTGTCAATTTTTTTGCAACAGTGGGAGGGTTTCTTTTTACTCCAATCCTTTTTCTCAGTGACAAAAGAAAAATCGTTCACATCTGTTTGACTTGTTATATAACCTCTACATGCTCACACCATTATGCAATTGGAACTGTTTTCTTTTTTTCATGATTAATGGCAGAGCATTCTGTTAGACAAAGCAGCATATTTATCTGAATTGTCTGTTTAACAGCTTAGTGTCCGTGTCAAAAGTCTTCAAATCCTTTTCTGCTCTTGAAATAATTTTGAATCAAGGAAAAAATAATTCTGTTGCTGAAACTTAAAACTTTCTTCCTAATAAAGTAAAAAGCTTGATTGCATCAGCCTGCCTGGTAATAATTTAATTTCAATTGGTTTTTTTTTAAGAGGTTTATTTTTTTGTTTGTTTTTTGAGTGAAAAGTTAATGTGGTCGTATGCATTCCTTTGAAGCACCCACACTTTTTATGACTGAAAGACTGCACATTCACAACACAACCAGTTCTGCTGACTGAGTAGATTTTTGTCAGCGTTATGAAACTTGAAAAACTAGGTGACACTTTTTAAATGTATCACCTTTATTAATGTGATCTTTACTGTATTTTCTGTTAAATGTTACATCATAGTTTTCTTATCCATTACACTGTCTGTTTAACTTTACTCCTTGAGAATTCGAAAAGATTAATTCTTCATAAAATCACGATAATGATGGACAATTCTTAGTATCCTCCTCATGAAACAACTGAGTGTCTTCAGTCAGAGCTTTCAAATGGTTTCTGCAACACTGACCACTACAGGAGACCCATGCTCACAGCCATCTGCATCTATAATAACTCTGAAGAAAATTGTCTAGAGTTATAACAACATTTAATTTCTGTCTGGTGATTGATAAAGTATTTTGAACTGAGTTGAATGCAGAGGGTGTGACTGAACATTCTGTCTCCCAGCCCAGATCAGGTGTCATCTGAGGACAAAACAGGTATCGTGAGAGCTTTAAGAAAAGATTTTGTCAATGCCAATAATTCCCTTGGCAGTCCCATTATTTCTCTCCCAGGGAAGTTTTTGTCTGCTTGCTAACCAAATCCAAGGTATTTTTTTACATCTTTTCTATGCAATTCATTGATGTGCAAAACTGCGTGTGAACAAGACAATCAGACAAAACACAATGTTCTAACTCGCTCTGATAACAGATGATAGACTATATATTTATTTATCTTAAAGTGTCAATCCAACAAGCTGTGTCCACTCCTTTATGTCTCAGCTGAGGAACAAGAAATGCATATTAGGTAACAATAACAGCAAAATGAACTCACAAATAAAAATAAAAAATAAAAATACATTTAAAGATCAAATTTCTGATTTAGAAAAAAAACAAACAAAATTCTGCTTTTCCATCAGTGATCAACAGCTGAGGGCTACTGCTCGGGGTATTGCTTTTATGTTTTTATATATTTTATTCATTTATTTATTTCAGAACAAAGCAAATCAGAAAAGAAAAAGCATGTTTTCTTGTTAGTGCAAAGAGAGAATGATTGTTTCTGATTCAGTAACCCGTCCACCTACATGACTGCACGTATACACATGATGTTACAGTCAAGGTTACAGTTGCTGACCTTTGTGGCCTGTTGTCTGAGGTGAAGCAAAAGAGTTATAATTAAATTATGCAAAATATATCCTTTGTTATTACATCAGTTGGTGTGACATAAATGCAAGTTTCACATCTGTATTACACAAAGGCGAGGTTACAGAACACAAGCGAGTATTCCCACATTCTTTTGCCTCTGTAAAGATTTTCTCACATGTTCTGCCTCTCTGTTGTCTGGACTGAATTAGGAGTTCAGGGAGGAGCCTGTTTTCCTTTCATAACCAGAAGGGGATAAATGCTTGCTTTGGGTCGGTACTGTTACTGTTCGAGAAGCTGAGAACTCAACAGTGAGCTGCAATGTAAGTAGACGTTCATTTTGACTTACATTCTCACTGAACAGAAATGCATTGAAGTTCTGAAACAAGCGCTCTACATTTTCTGTGTTTCAGGATTTGTTTTTCAGGTCTCGTGGGTCTTCTGCTGGTTCTAACAGCTGAAGCCAGAGTTGGGTATGAAAAATGATCTTACTGACACTTTCATTCAGCATGTGGTATGAGTAGATGTTACTTTAACATGTCCTCATGGATGCATGCAAGAGAATTTTATGTGTGCTTTGACTTTACAGAGACTCCTCCCAGCTGGAGTTCTGCAATGAGACAGAGCAGTGCCTGCTGTTTGACTCGATTTGCAAGAACTCCGTATATGAGGTGAGCATCGGCAAGAACAAATAAAATGAAAATAAAAATGGTTTGTATTTGCATGGAAGTGCCTATTTGTTGTCTAAATCTGCTCATTCTTGAAGGGTTGCTCAGGGGCTAGCGCCTATCTCCATCAGCATTCGAGGGAGAACATTCCTGAGAACGGCACAAAAGAATTGCATTAATAATAATAATAATTTTCAGGTGCGGCATTATGACTCCGTGAAATGGGTTACGACTAATTACACCAGCTTCGCTATGGAATTTATGATGGTACCGGCATTTTGGAGGTTGTACAAGTACATCACCGGAGAAAATGAAGCAAGTTAGTATGTGATTTGATGCTACCATTTTTTTTCCACTCACTTCTTTTTTTTTTACAACTATTTTTGTGAAAACAAAAATACATTTAGCAAATTAAATTCCACACAATGTGACCTATAAACACAAACACAGCGGCAATACTGTTTGTATAATATAAACCAAAGAGCAGACTTTAATAGCATGTAGAAAAATATTGTTCTGAATTCTTCACTGTCTTTCATTCAAAACTTGACTTCCAATTAAAAAAAAAAAAAAGGTAATTGTCTTGGTCTTGATTAGTAATACTGAAATATTGTGATCCTATAAATGGTCTCCATCTAAATGTGGAATTTTATTTATCCAATTGTCATGTGTATTGACAGTGTGTACATATTTTCGTTTTGGTACACACATTCTGTTTACAGTATTTCTGTTCCCTTGCAGACCAAAAAATCCCTATGACTGCTCCAGTTGTGATGGGATTGCCTGAAAAGAGCATTTTTAGGACGGGTGTCATCACAATGAGTTTCTTGCTGCCAGCAGAATATCAGATGGATCCACCAAAACCTACTAACGAATATGTAAGCTTTGATATAAAACTTGAGACTTTTTCTCTGAGATCTGCTTTTGCTTTCTGCAGATAAAACATTCTTGCTAATTCGCAGGTTTATATCCAAGAGACGCCTGCTATGAATGTCTATGTAATCGACTATGACTCCTACATGAGCACCATGTCTGACAACAAGTACTCCCAGAAACTGTTGAAAGCTCTTAACTCTGCCAATGCACAGTACACGAAAGGATTCCACTTCGCAGCTGGATACGACAGGTGATGAAATGATAAGTAGCCCAAATGCTTAAAACAACCCCAGTATGTTGAAGTCATATTCTAATATCTCTGTGTGTTTTTGTGTTCTTGTAGTCCAAAGCCCAAGAAAAAGAGACACTGCGAGGTGTGGTACGTTGTTGAGGGGGATCCAGTGTGTGATCCAGATCTTCAACCATCTGCATAGTTTACTGAACACAACGTCTGTGCTGTAGCTGAACGTTGCTCAAAATTGAACATAAACTCTGTTTGAACACACAGACAACAAAGCCATTATTATCAGGGTTTTGTACAATTTATTTTGTTTTTGTTTTTGTTTTTTTGTTGTTGAAAAATAAAGTAGTTTTTTGCAGCAATCATTCTGTTTCTTTATTTATCTATATGTGAATGATAGATCTTTGTACATGTACTATACGTACAATTAAAGCTTTGCACATCTGAGCCAGTAGATGGCAACTAAATCTTGAAAGAGCTCATGCAACCTTGAGCTCATGAAAACTTGGCCAATTGTATGAAATCTATGTATATGCTACCTCAAAGTAAACATGCAGTTTAAAATAAGCAGATAATGAACTTAGCATGCAATGTTGTTTAATATTTGAAAGTATCCATGGAAACCATGCACCTTCGCTGCCGTTATGGCTCGACTTTGACGTCATTGTGTGACTGGATCAGTTTGTGCTAATTGTGTTTCAGCTGTATCTTATCACCACTGTCTGGAAGATTAAGATAATACATACAGATTTTTATTACATAACCTGTTGTACACTGCACTGTAATAATGCATGTATTATTTGCAAATTGGGGATTTGTTCAATTTTAGCTAACCGTAAAAAGCAATGGACACATTTTTGAAAACCTCAGTTTATGAATTAACTGCAGTATTATGGGCCTTAGCTTTATTTTTGCAATATTACTACTATGCAGGACAAAATATATACCTTTAATATATTTACCTCAAATAAATAATTGTAGTTTTACATAAATACTTTCAAAAGCATTACAGCACATTGAGGAAGTTATTTTTTCACAAAATTTAAGTGTTTCATGTTCAATAGAAATAAAGAACATACCGCTGGCAGTGTATTAGACAATTATTACCAGGTTGTTGGGGGGTGGAGGGTTGTTGCAGAAATTGATAGCTATGCAACAATTAGACTAATGTTGAGTGTTTTGAATAATTAAAAAACAGAAAGGTGGAAAATTATGTATTCATCTGTAAGTAAGCTATTCTATAATGATATTGTGAACGGCAATACATGAACACATTTATCGTCAGTGTTGGTGATATTTAGAAACAACTCCACTTTCACTCTGAAACCCAGTAATAATTATAGAAAAGGAAGAAGCTGAGAATCAAGCAAGCAAGAAGAAAACTGAACCCACATATTGAGCTTTCTTTTTTGCAGTATTATTAAAATCTTCAAGTTGAACACAATTCGGAGATTTAGTCATTTAATCATCGTTTTTAAAAAAAGGATAAATGTTAAAGTGTGTGAGGTGTGCTTTCCACAATTAGCAACCCTTAAAATAGGGGGGGAAAAAAAGAATCTAAAGTCAAATCTGCATGTTTGTAGTTTAGCAGTGGTCCTGTTTGCTCCTTAATGGACTCTTATCTTATCTGCCGGGATTCAGAATGGTTCAGTGATCCAGAAGTGATTTCACTTCAGTAAGATTCCAGCAGGTGGCTATCTGTCCCCCAGGAAGGGGCCGGCGGGCTAGCTTGCTTGCTGATATACTGACTGGTTAGGAGTGCCAGTCAGGAGAGGTTTTATGACACCCACTATGGACCAAAGTCCAAATGTGGGCCTCCAACAGTTGTCAGTCCATCAGAGCTGTTGGGCCTGACCACCACCTGGCTTTTCTCTGGCTCTCCTGCTGTGACTGTCTTGTCTCTTGGTCTTTGCAACAATGAGGATCAAACTAAGCTGACTGTGGCGTTCATGTCCCAAGAAGATGGACATCCCTGGTTATTACGCACAACAGCCCCAGCCTCCTGCCCATTTTTCCGGTAGCCATCCGGAGGATTTGTTAACGCAGGAGGGCTCATCAACATGTGAGTACGGCATGGATTGCAAAGTGAAACTTTTTTCAAATTTGTTAAAACATTTTGTTGGTAATACTTTTTGTGAAATGTACATGTGTTATTGGCAAGGCAATGACTCCTTCTTGCAGAGAAAAAACAACAACTTTAAAAGACTTTAGATTCAGAAACGTATGTGGGACAGTTTTCATTCACTAGATAGAAATTATGTAAGGGTCATGCATGTTATCAAAGTCGAACAAATCTAGATGAGCGATAAGATACTTTCTGCAGTGGAGGGATGGTCCTGTAGTATTCCTTGTCTGCTCAATAGCTGAGCAATAAACCCCCTTTCATGTGAGCGGTATTGATTTTAATACATTTCCTTGCCCAGAAGTATGTGTCAAAAATCGAGACACACGTTTTGATGTATCTACTGTCTTTTGGTAGCTCGAGAACAAAAGACTGAGGCAGACAGTCGGTCAGAGTCAGAGGAGAGCTGTCCGGTTTGTGGTGACAAAGTGTCAGGATACCACTATGGACTGCTTACCTGCGAGAGCTGCAAGGTACGGAATAAGTTGTTGATATGTGGTTCTTCTGTGATGATGGGGACCCAGATTTATTTAGGCTTTTTTCCCCCCTCAGACAGTGTTTCTTTCTCACGCAGGGCTTCTTCAAACGCTCAGTGCAGAATAACAAGCATTATACCTGTTCAGAGCAACAACGCTGCCCAATGAACCGGTCCCAAAGAAAACGCTGTCCTTTCTGCCGCTTCCAGAAGTGTCTGGCTGTAGGCATGAAGAAAGAAGGTATATGATCTCTCAACACTTTTGATGTAGTTGTGCTTCTTTGTCACATGCACTGCTGTGAAAAAGCATCATTAGATATCTTCTGCAGGGATTTTATTTGCCACACTTAAATTTTTCATGTCAATTACACTGAAAAGTTATACAAAAGGTATATTAATTTGCTGTTTTCAAATTAGGATTTTATCTATCAAAGGAAAAATGCCTTCCAAAACCAATACAATTCTTTGTAAAGATATGACTGCCTCTATTATTACATTATAAATGATTCCACAAAAAAAAAAAAAACTGACTAACATCTATTGGGCCGATCCGCTGTACTAGATGCCTTATTCTCTCTTAATAATTCAAATGATTAGAAATTAGTGCTTTGTATTAACTCAATACTATGATATATCTGTATTGAGATATATCATAGTATTGATATATCTCAATACTATGACATATATAGTATTGAGATATGTTATATATCTCAATACTACATAGTATCGAGGTATATACTATATAGTATATATATTTACTTTTTATTTAGTGTGACTAAATAAAAACAGAAAAAGAAAAAGAAAATACCTCTTAAAAGGAGGAAATACTATTTTATTGGGAGTGCAAATGTCCATCTCTTCCTTATGAAACTAAATCATTCTAGAGTTGGCTAAATTAGGAAAGTGTCAATAAAAGAAATTTGTAAATGTGTGTCAAATATGATATGTTACTCAACTTGGGCCCCAAGTAATGTTTATTTAAATATTTTTATTTATTTATTTTTGCCAAAGATGTTACAAGTGTTGGTGTCAAACCCTTTTAATTATGACTTCTTTCTGCCTTCAGCTGTAAGAGCAGATCGTATGAGAGGTGGCAGGAATAAGTTTGGGCCTCTTTACAGACGCGACAGGCAGATGAAACAACAAAAGGCAAACACAGATCCCTACAGGATTAAGATGGAAACAAGGCAAACGCCTGGTCCCCAATCTCCAAATGACCATCGAATAAGTGGCCCAACAAGCAATACATTGTCTTCAGCTGCTTTTCATCTATCCCACATTATGTATCCGTCTGGGATGGAGCAAAGCTGTCAACCCATGCCTCTGGACTGCACCATGAACAATCATAGAGTGCTATCACCTCCATCTGTGCCTTTCCGTGGACTTTGTTGTGGTTTCCCTGAATACTTGCAGGATAAAGGGGAACCCAGCTTCAGCTACAACCCCGTTCCCACACACTTTTCAGCCCATTCATTCACGCCAACATGCACACCGACATCTTCCCCCTGCTCCACACCAAGCTCAGCTCCTGCTATTTCCCAGGCTGGTACTCAGACAACGCCTCCACCAACCACTCCTTCTCCCAGCTTCCTTATCCAGCTCCTGGAGGGTGAACAAGATGAGGGTCAGCTATGCACCAAAGTCTTGGCTAGTCTGCAAAGAGAGCAGGCCAATCGAGGGAAGCATGACTGTCTAAATACATTCAGCATCATGTGCAAAATAGCTGACCAGACTCTGTTTGGACTTGTGGAGTGGGCCAGAAACAGCAATCTCTTTAAAGAGCTCAAGGTGAGGACGTTTTTGCTACACTACCAGTCAGATGCAGGGTAATATCTATGCAGTTTCTAGAGTTTTAGTCTTTTACTTTACACACCGTGGTGCTTCTGACAGGTGGACGATCAGATGTCGCTCCTGCAAAGCTGTTGGAGTGAGCTGCTGGTCCTAGACCACCTCTGCAGACAAGTCACTTACGGAAAAGAAGGTTGTATTTATCTGGTCACAGGTCAACAGGTTAAGTATTAGACACTTATCTATACAGATTTAGAGGCATGCTTAATTTCATCACTCACACTTGTTACTGTGATTTATTGTGATGCAGATTGAAGTGTCAACCATTATGTCCCAGGCTGGAACGATGTTAAGTAGCTTAGTATCAAGAACCCAAGACCTTGTTTTCAAACTTAAGGCACTCCAGTTTGACAGGCACGAGTTTGTCTGTCTTAAATACCTTGTCCTGTTCAATCCAGGTTAGTGTTCTTAATTCAATAGTTGTTAAAATCAAGTTTAACAACTATTGATCTGCCATTAATGCAGTTGCTATTAGTTGTTCAACCCACTTTTTGTGCTTTTTTTTTTTTTAAATGCATCAGATGTGAAGTCAGTCCAGAACCGCAGACAAGTAGAGCAAACTCAGGAGAGGGTGAACAGAGCTCTCATGGAACATACCCAGCAGAGCCACCCGGGACACTCGGACAAGTTTGGGCAGTTGCTTCTTCGGCTCCCAGAAGTGCGCAGCATTAGCTTGCAAGTTGAGGACTATTTGTACCAGCGCCACCTTCTTGGAGATTTACCCTGCAACTCTCTACTTGCGGAGATGCTGCACGCTAAGCACAACTAGGAGGTGTTGAAGTTTGAAAAATTATCACCTTCAAAGATGTTCTAAGATGAAGATGGGTCATGCTATGAGGTTTCTTTATCAGTGTTAAATTAGGACCCAAGTGTCATCTTATTTCATGTAAACAGGAAAAGCTAAACTGTTCAACAAAAGTAATAAAATACATTCAGTAGTCAAGCAATTTTGTGTCTAAAAACTTTTGTAAATATAAAATAAAAAATGTGTTATTCACTCTCACGCTGCAGTATATCTTTTCAAAGAAGGTCTCCAGTCCACATGCAAATTCTAAAACATACATATGAGGGGGAGGGGGTGAATAAAAATTATTATTAAATAACGAAAAACAAAATCAATGTGGATGATTTAAAAAGGATTTTATTTTTCTGGTCCAGTTGTCAAGGAGTCACTTAATGAAATGAACATACAAAATGTACTGGCAAATAAGAAAACAGAAGAAAAAAAAAAACTTATGACATCTTTTCTGAAATGGCAATTTGACATATAACCATTAAAAAAAGAAAAAGAAAAAAAGAAATGGAGAGAAAAGGACAGAGAACCTCAAACTAAAAAATAAATTTGTCAAATAATTCAAATGGAAATAAATATACCTCTGGATGATGTGGGGAGTTTCAGAGAGAATTGCACAGAATCAAAATATAGTCTTCACTACCACATATGAAGCTTTACAAGTTGATAAATACAAACATCTATTAAATCTACACATAATCCCCCACACACATACTTAATCAACATTTTATTTCTTATTTATGGTTTCAACATTGCATCCACAGGAGTCCCCTTCAAACAGCACATTACATGGAGGCATTCTGTGATTTTAAAAGAAGGTAGCTGCACTATGGCAACTGTAATAGTGCTGCAAGACTGCAAAGAAAGAGCTGATTTTCAAGATTTTCTGCCAGCACTGAATTAATCAAGAAATTCTGGAGTCTTTTTTTTTTTTTTTTACTAGCACTGAGGAAAAAAAAAAAAAGCTTTTGGCATTTTACATTCCCCAGTTGTACATGAAGGAGTCTCAAGAGACTGTGGGGTAGACGAGGGCTGTTACAGTCCAGAATGATCCTTCGTTAAGAAACCTACTGTTTATATGCCTGCACATATAAACAGGGAATAATGCATTAGGAAACAAGCTCAGTGACCTACATGATTTATTTATCCTAAAACAGTATCAGGAACTTCAGCTGTTGAACAATTCAAATTCGTTCTCATTCACTCACTGTCATCTCAAACATACATCTCACTAATGCTTAAGCAGCAGGCTAGCTTATTTGTAGCTCACAAAGGTCAACATAATTTTTACAAATCGTCAAAAAAAAAAAAAGTATTCAGCATTCAGTATATATTAAATCAAGATTGATTATCATCGTCATACAGAGCTTTATCCAAGTATTGATAAACATGACGAAGCTCTCCTTCATCTTTGTCCCTTCCCTGGAGCTCGCAAGACAAGCTCAAACCATTATTTCCATGAACAAAAAAGAACAATAAACAGAAAAGTCACAGGATATTTCATTCTTCTTTCAGCTCTTCATGACTCGATCAGTTGCTAACAAAACGCATGTCAAAAAGTATATTAAAAAAAACATCCAGACGTCTACAGCTGAAGGAGTGGAGTGCAGAAAATATGGGGCACAAGCAGTTTCGAGTGTGTAAAGCAATCTGCAGTGAAAGTAGCCTCTGGTAAATCTATGGTATTTTCTGGTCCTGACTAGGAGCGGCTAGCGTGTGCCCTACATTCATATGAGAGCAGCGTTAACTGCCTATACATTTCAGCCTTCATTTCCAATCAGAGTAGAGAGCTGAGCCATGTGTCTCAGTATACTGGAGGGAAACAGAGCCCTGGAAGAAGAAAAGGCAGCGAAAGGAAACCAAACCAAAACTTTGAGGGGTGGGAGCTGCTTGTACCCAAAATACTGTTGTGCGGGCAAAGGCAGTGTAATTCCTCCCTCCCCACCCTTTTCGAGTCAAAAAAACAAGACTCAGACAAGGCAGGGTAAGGCAAAGCATGAGGAGGAAAAGGGAAACAGTTTTTTTTTTTTTCCTTTTTTATCCAAATGAAATTTGTCCCATTACATTTTACAATCTGAATGGGTCATTCAGAACCTGTCAGAAGCTCTGGAGATAAACTCTTTTAGCTAGAGTGGCTTATTTAAGGAGTGATTGACTCATTTTCTTGGCAAGTCACTACTTCGGTTCTCAGGGTACAAGCTGATAACGGGAAAAATACCTGAGCAGTCATTCCATTCCCCCCCCCCAACAGAACAATCCGACACTCCACACTAGCCAGTGAACCAAAAAAGAAGAATGAGTCAACTGTGTATATTTCCTGAATTGTAGCATCTTTCCCAACCATAGGCGAGCCTTTAATTTGGGGTGTTCAACTTTTTAGGTGTTCCTGGACGCTTTTGCCAAAAGTGGTTAGGAATGGTGAAGGCATCAACACTCATCGACATGGTTTTGGACGGGATGACGGTGAACTGTTTACGGTCAGAGCTATACTTGTAAATGGACTCCACCATCTCAGGTTTGATGTTCCGTGGGCCAAAGCCAGTCAGCCGGTCCATGTCCTCGGTTTCAGGGTTCATGGTGTAAACTGCTCTGAATTGGCAGCTGGCATCTCGGAAGAGGATTAGGAAATGGTTGGCTGCGCTTTTTTCCATTTCCTGAAAAGACAAACAAAAACACACACGCAGAGTTTGCAGGTCAGCACGTGGGCCTCCTGGTGAGACCGTAACGTAGCAGCATTGTTTACCTCGACGATCTTGTTTTTTTGTGGTTCATTAACCTTGCCAGCCAGGCAGCAGCGAGTGATAGCATTATGGATGATGAACTTGTTGGACTTAAAGCTCGGTTCCTTGTATAGCTTTGGTCCTGAAAAACAGTTTTCACACATGATATGCTGTTCTAATAAAACAATGCTCACATTTTTAAAACAAACTTTAACCATGAATTTATCAGCTACCTGTATATTCTGGAATGGAAGCTGGGGAGGAAATGGTGGATCCATTTTCCCAGTCTTTTTCCCCATTCTGGGCACTCCTTCGCCCTGGTGACATTAGCCGTGACCGAGAGGGAGAGTGTGATCGGCTAGGAAAAAAAAAAAAAAAAAAAACTATAAGTGGGTTACAGACATTAATCATCACAATCACCTTTGCACCTGATAGCACTGATAACGACTACCACAGCAACTGTAGCTAGAGACGGAGAAACAAACAAATAATGAAACCACTTGTTCATTGTAAAAATCCATTATCCAGGTCCTCTTTCTCTGACGGCTATTGCAATGTTCCAGCATTTAAAGCCCCTACATGAATAAATTTAAACCATCATCTCTGTGTATGTTACCTTGGAGATTTCCTGACAGTCAGCCCTCCAGAGTCATTAATCGTAGAGGACAGGTTCATCATTGAGTGGAAGTTCCCTTTGTTCAGCCTGTTTCCTACACAGAAAACAACAGGAGCATGTTATAAAAAAAACAACAAGCAAAAGCAGAGAAAATGTTTCTGAAACTTAGAAATTTGGTGGTGGTGTCGGAAGCCTTTACCTTTAACGGGACTATTGGACAAAACCGAGTCATCTCTGAAAACCGTCTTAGGTCTCTGTTTCTTCACATCACGGACTGTTGTAGGTTTCTTCCTTAGCACTTTGTCCAGATCTTCCATAATCTTCAGTTGCTGTCGTCTCTCATACTCCTGCCTGGTGAAGTCTCCTCTGCGCTGGGGAGTGCCTTCTGCTGGTGGGGTACGTGATGCCGGAGGGGTGCCTGGGGCCTGGGGTGTTTCTTCATTCTTGCCCCAGCCTTCAATGATCATCCACTGGGGCTTGCTAAGAGCAGAGGGAGACAGAGAGCACAATGTCAAAATATATAATACTGGGGATACAAATATAACAAATGCAAATATGATTTAAAAACTATAATCTAAACATATATGACTGTACTTGAGTCATTAGGGAGTGCCTATTTTGCTAAAATTGTTTTTGTTGTATGCACCATTGCTGTTCATATTTAGTAATACAACCAGCTGCATAAGTGGAAAAAAGAAGAAAAGTCTTACTTTGATTCTTTTTCCTTCTCCTGCTCAAGTTTGCGTCTCTTCATCTCTTCGGTTCTCCTTTGCTGCTTCTCAAGAAAAGCTGCTCTTCGCTGTGCCATCTCATCCTCTGGTCGATCCCTGTCATCCTACAAAAAAGTAGACATGAACAGCCATTAACACACTCACCTAAACCGTGGTTTACCAGATACCAAAACAATGAGATGAGATGAGATGTAGCACCAACCTTGAAAAAGAAACCGACTCCTGCCTTCGATTCTGGCTCCGTTCGATCACTCATTGAATCTGATAATGTGTCAGGCACTTCGTCATCCTCTTCCCTCTCCGCTCGCAAGGCAGAGAGTGAGATCTCAATTAAACTACTCCGTTTGCCATTAGACATTCCAGCTGGGGCTTCACTCTCGAAGGAGCATTCTGAAGGGGCACCAGAGCTGCATCCTGCACTAGCAAGCCCTTCCTTCTTTACCAGGGGACTGTGTGAGCGACCTGCCTCCATGTCCATGCTAAAAATACTCTGTCCATCATTGGAGCCTACTTCTGACAGGGCATCGTCTGCTGCAGGATGAGGAGGTGGCGTTGGTATAGGAGTCAACGAAGGTGTGGGGACGGGAGTCGGCCCAAATGAACGTAGCTCATCCAGGCTTTCAGAGTTGCCTATAGAGAAGGAGGATGAAGTCTGAACCTGGGATTGTAAATAATTTACTCGACGAAGATGGGGGATACGGTCCACATTCTGGGGTGGGGTGAGAACCCTTGAATCCTTTGGGAACTTTGTGTCCATTTGGCGACTCTGTTTTGGACTTTTAGGGGGTACAGACTGAGCTCGTCGATGAACTTTAGGAGATTTAGGAGGAGCAGAAGGGTTTGCCATTTTGCGTGATGGTGAGGGAGAAGAAGAGGCTAAATTCAAACCTCGGGTGGATTCTCGTGAGACGCGTGAAGGAGGAGCCGAGTTGGAAGGCTTAGGGTCGGCTGGAATAACCCAAGATTTGTTTGTAGACGCTGCAGGTTTCTTCTTGATTAGTTGATTCTGCTGTTCACTCAGTCGCTGCATGTCAGTTTGCAGGGAGGACAATGCTGCGGTTAACTTGGACACAGCGTTGTTATAATCCCCTAAAGGGGCTACTGTTTTTTCACCAGGTGTCTGACTGGCCTCTCTGAGCACATGTCCTCCTCTACCACTTATTTCATCCTCCACAAAGAGGCGCTGTTGATCTTGTTCCTGCCCTTCCTCCTCCAGTCGAGCAAGTCGTTCCTCCAAAGTCAAACGTGAAAGATCTTCTTCTCCTTTCTCCTCAGAGTCAACATCATTCTGTTCTTTTTTCAACTGCAGAAAAGCACTCTTCCCCAGTCTTTGACGATGCTTTGCAAAAATGGCCTCAATACGTTTTTTCTGGGCTTCGATGGCTTTTCTTTTTTCTTCAAGCCGAGCTCCCAGTTCAGTCATCTCATTATTTAGTTGTGGGCTCTTGCTTGGGCTTTCTTCAGACTTTTGTGCCCAAGAGGTCATCTGAGGGGAAGACGAGTCGCTACCTTTAGGAGAATCCATGCTCTGTTTCTTTTTGCGTTCTGCAAAGCTGGTCATCTTCACGCCACTGTCGGGTGAATCCTTAACATAGCCAATGGAAGCTGGTGTGTTTGGAGTCGACTGGGCCTTTGGCAGGTCTTCTAAGGCATCCGAATCTAAACTGCCATCTCTCAAGACTGAGTCATCATCCCGTGAACATCCTGAGGTGTTTCTGGTGCGAGCTGGCTCCCTGGTGGACTCTTTAGGCTGGTACATCATTCCTGAGTGCGTAGGGGCAGAGCAGCTTATGGGAGTCAGATTGCCATCATATCTAGAACTTGCAGGATCGTCAGGTGAGTGGAGGTAGAAGCCATCAGGAGCACCATCAGGGTGTAATCTAGGTTCCATCTTGCCTTCATTGTGAATTATTTGGAGAGCCTCTTCAATGGTGGGCACCTCTCCAGTTTCATTCGTCTCAAGTCCATTCTCCTCAGCCAGCCTTGGAATAACGGGAGCCTGTGTGGCCCATGATGCTCTCTGAGGACCGTTTGGTCCAGGGGCTTTACCAACCAAATGACTAATGTCTTCAGGAGTAGTGTAGGGCTGATTCATGCTTTGGCCTGCTGAGTTGAGTTGATCTGAGCTCATAGAGCGGATTATTTCAGGGTTGCCCATCACTATATCAACGTCACTGTCAAGGCCAAAAGGGATGCTGAAGGATACTGCTGACAAGGGCCGACTAAGAGAAACAAGAAAGCAAGTTGAAGTAAAACAAACTGGTGGATGTAACCGTTTATGTACTCTGTGTACTGGCACTACCTGAGAGGTTTCTTGCTCCATGTCTTTCCAACTCCTTCTATATGAGACATTGAGGTAGACTGAGTCAAAGGTCCTGAGTACAATGGGATACAGACAAACACATAAAGGCATGCAAACATCACAGGGATGCACACAATAACCAAACAAAATATGCATGAAATATATATGTAGAAATAAGGACACAACACCACAAAACTGAAACAAAAACAAGGACTGAGGGGAATCAAACTGACTGACTTAATACCTGATGCAGAAGAAGAAATGGGGAGAAAAGGCTTCTTGAAGATGTTAGGAGAAGTACTGAAAAATAGAAAAAAAATGTAGTTTTAGCTCTCTAATTGCTGGACAACTCTAAATACAAAATAAATATTTATTAAATTTATTTAAAATAAATAAATCAAAACATTTCTGTACCCGTTACCACTGGTGTTACTCTGTGTCACTGGTGTGGATTCATCTGATGAAAAAGGAGAACCCAGTTGAGTCCATGTTAGATCCATTAGGATTTCATCTTCGGAGTAATGCTCAACATTTACAAAAGAAAGCAAACCTGTGACACTCACTGATTGGCTGAACAAATTCTGGCCTTTGTACTTCAAACCAGTAAAGCAGTTCAGACAGGAAACTCAGAAAATTGAGCTACAGGATGACACGCATCAAGTCAGACATTAGAGAACTATCATGTAATTTTAATGTACAAGTCAAATAATGACAGAGTGGTTACCTGAAGCTCCTGTGGTGTGTATAGCATATCTTCAAGTGTCAAGTGACAGCAACCCTTCAGACAGCTGTCACAAAATTCTCGGATGAACTGCAGGTTGTACAAGCTGTCCGATACCGACATGGAGTCCTTCATACAAACATCTTACAGAGAGGAGTAAAAGTGTTAAACTGACAGACATGACCTGTTGTCATTATATTAACTCAAGTAATAAGTAACTAGGATCATTAACTCAAGTAATAAGTAACTAGGATCAATTTGGAATGCATGTAATTGACTTTTGATCAGGTTGAATTGACTTTTTTGTAAAGTGCCTTGAGACAACATTTGTTGTGACCTGGTGCTTTGGATATAAACTGAATTGCACTGAATTGTGAACTGAGGTTATCACACTACTTGTGGATTCCAGTATAGTTATTTAAAGAGCCGTTCCACTCGTTTACATTCTGAACTACGAGTTCAGAATGTAAACGAGTTCAGTGTTCCCATGTGAACAGATGTGTGAAGAGGCATTTACCAGGTAAATGGTTGGTGATTTGCGTTCTCTGTTAATAGACCAAGGAGGACCCGTACCAAAAAAATAATAATAATTAGAAATAGTTTTCAAAATGCCTCGAAATGTCTATTTATTCCAGAAATGTATGCCAAGTTTAAATTCAATATGAAATAACCATCATTGCAATTAAGTATCAAGAACAAGTCTCAGTTTTGTTTTTCACTAAACAGGACACTCAAGATTAATTTTTCTTTATTGGAAGTTCAGTCTCATCTGTTCTGAGTTTTTCAAATACATTTAACAAATTATTTTAATATTTATAGGTTTTGTTAATAGGAACATTTTTAAAGTTAAAGGTATTGTTTTTTTGTCCAAATTTATATATTTAATTAAACAGTTGACCAAAAGAAAAATTGGATCATGCCTTTTTTGCTAGAGATAAAACAAAGTTTAAATAAATTAAAATCAAAATCACTGTCAATCTCAATGGGAATTTAGTGTTGTGTTGTTCTTGCTGTATGAGCTGCTACCATCATCCACTTGTTGAGCTATAATTTGTATCTTGCTAAAAGCCACTCTGTTAAAGCACAGAATTAAAAAATATATGTCAGTACCTTCAAGCCTTAGTAGTCCAGGGCAATAGTGATGTATGACAGCAGCAACAGCACAACCACTGGAGAGATCTTTAACTTCATTCACCTCTGGAAAGATCGGTTTCACTTTGGACTGAATTTTATCCTTCCTGTAGCGGAGCTATAAAAACAGATAAAAAAAAAAAATCAAACTAATTAATATGACTACTAATAACTTAATCTGACGTGTTAGTCATTTCTTTAAGGACACACGTGTGCACTCTTGTGGCCACCTGTTGCTTGCGACAGGTCAGAAATTACTTTTGAATCAAAGAAAGAGGACAAATAAAAAGTACAGCTAAGGACATGCAAAAGGAGGTGAGAATGGTTGAGTTTGTTATCGAGGCAAATACAAAAACTATTTCAGAGATAAAAGGAAGTGAGAAAGGGGGTCAAGAGAGCCTCAAGAAAGAGAAAGAGGGGGAAAAACTTTTCAGGTAGTACTGCAGAATACAAAACAAGGCAGGAACCACCTGCCTAAACTCCTCAATGGTAAAACCCGTGCAAACACAAAGCATCTAAGAAACCAGCATACACATGGCAGTCAAAGTCCAGCTTTTTTAAAACAATGATTCATGCACTCCTCATGTCTCCATAAATGATGCCTTCTGGACCCATCCTGAAACTGCATTGCTGTTATACTTTTAATCAAGTGCCGTTCAGTGCAAACAAAGATTTGATTCAAAAATGCAAACTCAAACCGGCTCATGGGCATTAAAAGAACAGACCTGATCAGAATTTTGAGAAATTTGATGAGGACACTGGAAGGATGGACGGATATGGATGCAGAAAAGAGGAGGGAACTTACAGGAACAAGTTTCCAATACCAGCGTGTAGGACACTGTCAGAGCAAAGGAGAGAGTAACAGAAAAAAAGAAAAAAAGGAGGAGAATGGAGAACAGGAGCACAGGGACAGGTATTAAGATCATAGTGGAGGAAAAAGACAAACCGGACAGCTTTTTGAAAGTGCAAAAGAAATTTGCTTTATCAAGTGCTCCATGTCTGAGGTTGTTGTAAAGTTTGCAGAAGTCCACTTTCATCCTATTTTGTGTATTTCTCCCTTGTTGCTTTTATTTTACTAGATATTACTGATCCTGAAATTTCGTCTGTTTACAAAAAACAGTTCTTGTGAAAAAGGTGAGTGTTTCATCCAAAAGCAAATAGGCATAAACTAATATTTGTAGCATTGTCCTTATTATTGGCCATTACTAAAACTCACTTTGACTTCTTAAGATTAACTGCACCTGAAAAAAGTCACTTAGTTTACAAAGTTTGCAGAAAATTAATTGCACGGATCAAATGTCTTCTTGTTTAAATATAACCCTTTTAAGTAATCCTGAAAAGATTCAGAGGTTCATGTGCCGAGTTGTTCTGGATATCAGCAATACTCACAGAAGGCTCAACAGGTTGGGGTTCTGTTGTTGCTTGAGACGAGTCAGTCTGAGCTCCTTCAGTGCGATCTCGCAGCTTCTGGTTTAACTAAGAACAGATTGTCAGAACTGTTAAAATCCATACTAACCACAGATATTTGTAAGAAAACATAGAATAAAATCATACATCACAAGTAAATCTGAATTCGCGCAATATGTCTCCAACAAGAGGGGGATAAAAATAAATCAATACGTTCAAAAATAATAGAAATCTGAGTTTAAAACATGCTTTGTTTTACTCCTTACCACGTTAACCCAGTGAAGCAGAGCATCCTCCCAACTAGCAGCTCCATCCAGTAATTCAGCAGAGCCACACGACTTCACTGCAGTCACAGTCTCCATGGCTCCCACCGCCATCAAGGCATCTATCACTGCAAGATGGGCACTCTGCAAAAAAAAAAAAATCCCAAAAGACAAAGAAAAGGAATTAAACTCATCAACTAATTAGTGAATACAATATTTTTTGAACAGTTGTTTTTAATCAATAGATATAATTTCTGCCCGCTGCAGGGCTGTCACTGTTTACTAGCAGTATCCTCTAGAGGTCACTATAACCCATTGGTTGACCAGGAAAAAAGAAACGTCTCAAACTTTTTTCAGCAGGCAAACACAAAACAGTAGATGTGGGTGAACTTTGGACCCGTGTTTGTACATTCATTAAATCATTAAATAGAGCGCAGACTTGTAATATGATAACACACAGGTCCTAGAGCCGTCACTCTTCATCTATTTTCCCTTTTTTTGTGTTACCCTTTACACAGTGAAATATTTCCATGACTCATGTAAAAAACACACATGTAGGATATGCCAGATGGAAAAAAAAGGCTGCTATGCAACAAGAAAACAATACAAAAAGAAAAACCCCATGAAAGAAGAGGTGAATCTTATTAGGTTTAAGACTAAATTATGTGTTGAATGTGAGTTCAGAATATAAATGAAAACATTCATATTTGCAGCTATATCCGTTGGGTATTTCCTCATGCACAGGAGGTCATTACAGAGCTCATTAAATGTAGTACCAACCTTATCAGCTCAGTCAAAGCGAGAAAGTTAATTCTTTAAACCTGTTAACTTATTAGTAGTTGTGCTCTACTTGCACTACAGTGTTACAATTCAAACATATCTAAACCTATTTTTTCTAGTTTATTCAAGTTTAATAATGATTTTTTTTTTTTTTGGTTTACCATCAACAAGAAATTTTTTATTTAGACCAGATATAATTACAAGTCCTTACAGAAGGACAAAACGTTTAAAAAGTAAGATTACAATTATTTGCACATGAGGTTATTCTTTTAACAGCTTGTCCCTCATCCTCAAACATATAAAGCTGTTCTGCTTTTGTTAATTACTTACAAAAGAAAAGACTGGTTAAAATCAACTCATTCCTGTCAATAGGCTACCCAGTTGATCAACACTTTGGAGCTTAATCTGGGAAAATCATTGCCTAGTTCCTTTAACTACTAACGAATACACTTGCCAGACATCCTTTCCCTTTTACTTTTGCCCAGATACGGAGGAGTAGTAGCAGTGTAGCCAACAGTCATCCTGGCATACATGTCTGCCTACTGAACCCAGCGGTAAAGTGCTGACCTGGGCAGACCCCTGGCAGAGCAGGCTATGCCAGAAAACATTTGTCAGATAATATTGGGTTATTCTGTAGACGAGTCATTCAGAGCAGCAACTGAGGCCCTCGCTGGTTTGCCCTCCAAATACTGTTGACAAACTAAGAAGCTGTTACTGTCATGGTTATGAAATACAGCTTGCCTTTTTGGTAAATACAAACGACCAGCTCTTTGCTTCCTATTAGATTTGAGGATTGTGCATATGATTTATTAACCAGTGTTAATAACAGATAAAACACTTCTTGTGTTTTGCAAAATGATCTGTTAATAGATTTGGTAGTTTCTGTTAAATGTAATCTATATTACTTACTGCACAGTGCATGAATGAAATGATAAACAAGCTGTCATAATCATCAGAATTATGAATGTCAGGCGTATTACCGTCCTCTTCAGAAGCTGTGACCACAACAGCAGCAGTTGTAATTTGTCGTATAATTTTTTTCCACGTTTAAAGTACAGTGAAAAAAAAAAGCAAATATTAAAGATTCCTACAATGCCCACGACTAAATAGATACAAATATGAAACATGCAAGTGTGGCGTCTTGCACGTTTCAAAAATGTTCTGCCTGTGAGATTCCCACATCTGCCTGTTCAGGAGACGTAGCTCAAAACATTTTGCACTCCACTAAAAAGGGAAATGTTCTAGAAAAAAAAAAAATACTGTAACGTATAAAAATATTATTAAAATCTATAAAACACAAAGTACTTTCTAATCATAACAGATTTCTACATTTAGCTTTAGATTTCTACCACAGCTCAACACGAAAGGCAACAACAACAACAAAAAAAGCCACACATGTGTCCCCGAATGTGGCCAACTCTGCCTTTGTTGGGTTATGCGATTTTCAAATGACAGTGGTGATTTAAGATATTTAAAAAAAAAAAAGTTAAACAGAACAGGAAGAATGAGCTGCAGCCACTTGCAGATTTGCCACTGCAGACCCAGGGGAGTTTGCTAAGCTAAATCACAAGGTTCCCTAATGAGTAGAGAGAGAAGCCACTCCAGCACACAGCTCTGAGCCTGCCAGATCACCATAACAACCAGCCAGCTGACCCATAATGCATCTGAGTACAAGCCTGACTGCAGTACTGATTTGTGCTCCTGGCTTAACCCTGGTTCTCTGAAACATCCCGCACCTCTGGAATATATTTGCAGAGAGCAAAAATAAACAACACATCACTTTAACATTAAACATCTAAAACATGATTACAAAGTCTACTTTTACAGGATATTTGTTAAATAAGGCAAGAAAAAGGAATTATGTTGATCTTTAGACAAAGTCATGTTGAGGGGATTACGTCTGAAATATGACTTAACCCCATCCCCCATCCCTGCCTTGTTCCTGTTTGATGGGGAGACAAACAGGGGGATCAAGCAGGCCTGGGGCCCAGCCAGGGATTTTGGAAAAGAGGTTAATACCCATATGTACATGAACCTTGCACTTAACCACGGGAAATCAGCTGAAAAATAAACGTACACGAAAATAAATGCAGCACATTTCAAAGATTAATTAATAAAAACAACTATTTTCCTAAAGAGCAACAGACCAAAGCAGAATAAATGGTATAAGGTTGTCATTATATTAACGGTTTCAGCTAAGCTCTTGACTGATGTTCGCTTAACCAGAAACCTGCACTACTCCCTAAGACAGTGTGTCTGATATAACAAACGCAATACAGGACAAGAATGAAATCTAGCTACGTTGGGATCAACTTTATTACATCAATGTCAATACCAGATATTGTAAAACTGCTTCAAGGTGTGACTAATCAGTTTGTGTTGCACCCACCCATCCTGGCAAACCCTCACTAAAGGTGAACATAAAAGGCAGAGCTGGCATGGCGGGAGAGGCCAGCTAGACAACAAGGCTGATGGTTTTCAAGTCACACCTCTCATTTCACAATCTTAAGCATAACTCACATGGCTCAGAGTTACTGAAGTAAAGGAGTCAATGAGACCTGGTTGTCTCAATGTAAACAAAAAAGTTTACATTAGGAGCCCAAAATTTCCCTTAAATAAATGTTAATCTCTCTCTCACACACATTTACACACACGGGTTGATTATTAGAAAAATGTAGAAAGAATAAACTTTGTTAGGTCTATAAATATTCCTTCAGCAGCCGCAGTTAATCAGCGAAACAGGATTAAAAACAGTTCGTCTCTGTAGCCACACTGATGTGCTGAATGTCCAGTTCGCCCCAAAACCCAAATGGTGTCCAGCGTCACTTCTTCTTCTCCAGATCTCCTCTGAACTAAAACACGGGTTTTAATTTTGATTCAATGAAAATCTGAAAATACAGGAATTCAAACGTTTTCTTTTTTTTAGTTAAAAAGATCCACTTTTTGTTCAAAAAGCACTGCAATCATCCACTTATGTGAAATTGGGGGTCAGTGGTCATCTCTAGGATGTCGGCCAATCATGAAAGACGACGTTCAGTCTATATAATAGATTATGCCTAATCTTCAGAGATCTTTATCCTCAATCTGAGGAGTAATGGGGGCTGGGCAGATGCAAGCAGAATAACCCAAATATTGATAGATCCTCATTGACTAAAATATAGAAGACTTTGATTACAACAACAAACATCTTTACTTGATTAAGAACATTTTACAAAATATTAAATGAAGCAAAATCAAGATAAAACATAAAAAAGTAGGATCCATCTTAACTAAATAACATTTTTTCTTGATTAGAAACAGTGTACACTTTAACAGGGGAACTATGTCTCTGTTTTCATTACAGATAACCAAAGCTCCAGCCTGATGTAGATGCAAGAAGAAACAAAACATCGACTTTAGTTGATCTGCCGTGTTTGGATTTAAATATAACCCAGTTTTCCAAAAATCAGTAAACAACGCTAATGCAACAACCTTGACCTTTCCACATGAAATCTGCAGTGTAAAAGCAAATTACTTGGCCGCAGCAGTAGTAGAGAAGCATAGCTGTGAATCCCATCTAGAGAAATGTGAAGCTTTAACAAAGAGCCAACCTGCAGCAGATTGCCACTGCTGCAAAAGCTGTTTTACTGGCAAGGAACCACACTGATGCTCCATCCTTGTAATACTGCAGCATGACCCACTTTCTATGCTTGCCATAAAAGCTGCACTGCCAGTCACTGGCAGACAAACTCCAAAAGTGGTCCATAACTGGGGGATAATACACTACAGTACCAAATAGCGACTGCAGCAGTGGTAGAGACAGTCAGAGAAGAGCTTTATGCCTAAGTGATAACACGGAGAACAGCCATTGTCTAAAGTGGAAAAAACTGAGATGCACAAAATGCATTAAATGACAACCAAATGACGGATACCTGTGTATTTACATTTACAAATCTTTTAGCTTTCCTTTAGTAGGTGTCAAGACATGAAATAAGAAGAAAATGGCAATTATCAAAAAGCTTTTGAGAGGATTAAGAAAGCACTTGATGCTCCAATGTGCTTGTTATTGTGCTAGTATGATGCTGAAAATATGCCGGATGTAAATAATCAGAAAAAGACGTGAAAGGGTAAATAACAAAAACATGTTGTCTTTTGGTTGAAAAAGCTTTATACAGTTGTAAAACAGTTTACCGCTCATCTATACTAGAATGAGGATCCAGCTTTAAAGAGCAAATAGTCATAAATCAAAATAAAATAAAAACAAGAAGTACTGACCAGTTTTCTGCAATAACTGCTTCAATTGATTATGGGCCATATTGCTCCAAGGTTGAAATTTGGCTCATCATCAGAAAACTAGCCCATTCCAAACACCAACTCTTATGCCTAAGAAGCATTCTTTGCAAAGTAGAACAAAATCCAAAGTGCTGCCTATGGAAGCCAACAGGACAGCACTGTAACCAACAACACTGTCGGCCCACTGATTGTGCATTCCTGTCTTTTGTTGTGTGTAAGCTCATATTGACATGGTATTAACCCATCTCTGCTGGATTCAGTGAACAGCAAGATTTCATTTTTATGTCACTGAAATGCAACCAATGACTAAAAATGAGAACAAAAAAAGACTGCTGCCATCAGGTGTACAGTACAAGCTGTGGTACCAAGCAATCGGCTGCAGTGGAGCAAACATGAGTCCCTGCACAACAGTGTTCCCTACAAATCCCAGAGGTGGGCCTCGTTTTCAAAAACAGCATGTGTGTGCACAAATTTTGTGGGCTTTTGATCGGTGTAAATGGTATGGTTTATATAAACTGCACAGTAAGCCGTTTTAAATGTCATCTACCTAACACAAATCATATACAAAAATTATATTTTCTCTATATATAGTAAATTCATTTTCAGGCTAAAGAGTTGTGAGCAATATAATGTCACAAGAAGAGTGAAAGACATACAGAGAGGCTTTGTCAGCAGCTAAGAGGACAAACCTGTTTCTCTTGATTTAAACTCACTGAGCCAGCTCAATGTATTCTCTCAACACAGCAGCTAAAGTTTCACTAGAACTCTCTAGCTATTGTTCTGATCTGGACCTTCTATTGTACATGGACTCCATCTCCCTCTCACACCCTGAAAGTAAAGTAGTCATGCCCTCATCCTTGCAGCTGCAACCACTCATCTTTTGAGATCAGTTAGGGACGTGCATGGCACTGGGGGAAGGGCTCAGTGAGTAAGGGTCTTTTTGATGTCCTTTAATCCCCAGAATCAAAGCATAAACATGGCCCAATAACAGTAAAGTGAATCTGACCTCTTCTATTTTGTTCTGAATAACAGAACTGGCTTCAGTAGAGAAACATAAGGCACAAAAAATAATAAGCATATCATGCACACAACGTATTGCTGTTCATTACGTTACTGTTCTGAATTTGAGCAAAAACTGCTCGTTACATTTTTGCCTAGCGCTGGATTTTGGAGGCAGTTTAGTGAATAAAGAGGTGATGCAGATGTCTGTGCAATTACCCATTTTAAACATAACTAAAAATCAGGTGAGTTTAAAGTCTTAATTTCACCCTGTTCTGCAAAAACAGGTAAAAAAAAAAAGCTCCACAAAAAGTTTGGCAGACATTACCATTTTGATAGGTTTATATCGCAGGTCTGCCTCAGTCACTGTGGATCCTTGATCTTTGGCGACTGCACCTCTCTGGGTGAGGATCTGCAGCAGGGCGACATTGTCTTTGGGCTGTGCCTCCGATCCAGTACTCCCCATTACGATGCTGTAGGTCCGACAGTACAACTCTGAGGACTGCAGCAGGCGTGTGACTGGAGGTTTAAGATGCTCCTGTTCATACTGGTCACAGTAGAAGGGGTCACGCAGCTCTGCAGGGACATTTTCTATCAATGGACAAAAACAGATTATGATTAGATCAATTAGCATTTTAAAACCATGGTTTGGTAACGGTCATTTGTAGGGCAGGTACAGGTTATATAACAGACAAATAACTCAAGAGTAATTATAAATAACCCAAATTAAATGGGTGTTAAGATATTAAAGTCACAAGGGTATGTGTAGGTAAAGTTATGGAGGAACTACTTAAAATATAAAATTAAAAAGGGTTGAGCTAGAATCCTGTTTAACCAGGAAACACCTTCAGGAAGATTAAACGGATGTCTAAGAGGTGATGCACTGTTCATCCACACCTGTAAACAAAGCAAGCAGAGCCTTGGGCACAAAAATAACAAACCTGAGGAGTTTGGAAATGAGCTACTACACTTACTGAGCAAAACTACGACTTAACAAGTGGCAGAGGGAACATTTAATTCAGCCAGAAGCGTGCAAACCAGATTTTGAAATAAGGCTCTGGAAGCAGATATAAAATAATAAAAACATATTTGTATAACAGTGGGATCTTGCATTCAATCCAAAGACTCAAGGTTAGCCATGACCGTCACACTTATGAAGTAAACAGAGAAAATTTGTCTACAACCAAACAGCTTCACATATCAGATGGCAAAACACTTTTGTAGAAAAAGACAGAAAAATTCCCAAGGAAGGGCATAAATGGAAACAAAAACACTTCCTGGATGTCAAGTGATACGGAAAGTAGAATGGGTTTAAACTTTTGTAGAAAAAAAATGTGTGCCTTATATGAACAAGTTATTCTTGGTCCTTGTCTATTGAATTGTAATTTGGTGCTTAAGTAGAACTGCAAATTATTTTCATACATTAACTAAAACAGTAAAGAAAAATAATTTGCTTGATACATTTTTAAGCCCAAAAATGTGTTAAAAAAATTATCATCCTTACCATTTTCAATAACTTCAGGTAGAGACCAACACAAAACAGTTAGCTGGTTTCAAAAGTTGCCTTAAGACAAAGAGGGGCAGATTAAGCCTGCTGTTTATACCACCCAGTTATAATTACAGAAGTAAGTAGAAAAACAAACGTAACGATAAACTCAAAAAGTTGGAACTCCCAAATTACGAGATGCTCTGCAGCTTTTTTTTTTCAATGTCATTTTTATTGAGCACATGTGCTTTTCTGAAACTAGCTGACAATTTTCAGATATTAATTGAAGGTGCCTGACTTACTCAGGTCAAAATACCAAGAGGCAGTAAATCAATTTGTTTTCAGAGAAGCCTGATTTTTGATGACCTTTTCAGGATCTGTTGCAATCTTTAAGAATCTACTCTTAGGATATAATACCATGAAGCCTTCAATGTATCTGACAACGGGGAGATCAAAAAATTTTGTTTGTCCGTTTAAAAAAAAAAAAAAAAGTACAGATAACCTGAGAGTTCTATACAGCAGGTTTTGTTGTGTAGTTTTTAAAATTCCCATCTGCTCATCAACCACAGGAAGCTAATAAAGAGTCATCTTTCAGTCACAGTATTGTTACAATGTACGTATTTGCAACAATACAGACCCCCCCAAAAAATAACAAAAGCAACATTCAAAAACATAAAAACAAAGTTTGAACATTAAATTAATTCTTTGTCTCTGTGGTTGCATATTAACTTATAATTGGATTTTAAATGTATGGTTCAAAGTGAAACACAAAGATACAAAAGAACTTTCTAAGTTTTAAGTGACTAGATTTACTGGAAAAAAATCAAACAAAAAAAAAACATTAAAGAAAAATTACAAGTAATACACCTTAAGAAGAATTTGCTGTCTAAGCATACACAACAGACTAATGGCTATAACTTCCCAGTTCCAACCTTCACCTAATGCACCAAGAGTTATGACACCTTTCTCCTGCAAATCTGAATAAGAAAGAAAACTAAGCACGTCTTTAGGCTAGTCATTGAGTATTTAAGATCTAGATTACCAACATTACACTAGAAGTAATGTGTTAAAACCGTACTCGACACACCCACAAATAAAGCAATTTTTGAACAAAAACATAGGGTGCGTTCACACTGTAGCCTGAAGTGACCCAATTCCGATTTTTTTGACGCAATGCGACCTGTATCCGATCTTTTCATGGCAGTGTGAACAGCAGGTTCAGGAACAACGTTCAGGTTGCATTCATCCGAACTGAACATCACTGATTCTCAACAAATCTCACTATTCTGCGTCCTGATACGCGCAAGCGAGAAGAAAACGACAACCATGACGGCTATATGAGGATTAAGTTGTTAATATGTTGCTCCGGCCGGACAACAACTTCAAATATGTAAGCTAAGTTCCACAGTTAGCCTCCATATTTACTTCCGCAAACACTGAGCACTTCTTCTTTTTATGGCAGTTGACAGAACACTGAGAACGCTGACGTTATTTCGCCCTCTAGTGCGCATGCGGGACACTTTCAGGTCGTTTGCCCGTTCACATTGCAGAACACATACAGGTCGCATTTACTGGCAGTGTGAACGGCCCAGGCAAAAAAAGCGGAATTGCTAAAAAATCGGAATTGGGTCACTTCAGGCTGCAGTGTGAACGCACCCAATGGTGTCTGTAAATAAGTGTCTCAGAGTTCAAAGGTCCTTTAGAAATGGAAACATCAGTAATGAAAGACCAGAAAACATTTGAACCTTTGAGTCTAAAACTGATCATCACTCGTTATATTTGTTTCAATATTAAAGTCTCAAAAGCTAAAACTCCAACAGTGCTCACATTAACGTTATAAATACCCGTCAGCAGCTAAAGTAGTTAATGTATACATACATAAAAATGCTGTAAAATCTCCCCTAGAAGGCAAAGCGGATGCAAATACCACAACTCAGCGAGATGAGAAAGACTGATCTGAGAATAATTTCCCTATGTGACTTACCATGAACAATGACTTAATCCGTCACATATCAATTTAAAGCCAGTGGCACATTTCAAGTAGCAGATGCATAAAGAACTCACTATGAAGTCAAATTTTTGCCATTTAAACAGTGAAACAAATGGGAGGTTATGATATGAATGCAACTTATCATAACATAGCAAAACAACATAATTTGCTGGTATTGAAATGTATACAATTGTTTAAAACCATTTTTATAAAAAAAAAATATATATATATTTGTTTGCCTAGGCTGGTGCAAGAACATCTCGTTTTTACAGGCCATGAGTCGGTGCTTTATCTATTAGCTTGAGTGAGAAGGCAAAAGTCAAAAGTTTGCAAAGTTTATTGACTCAGTCAGTACCACTGTCAGATTACTCCAGGTAAAATAAGGAAGCAACTGTCCATCTGTGGATCAAATACAGTAAATCCTGACAACAGATGCAGCTCACTTTGACCTTTTCCTATTCATGCTAACAGAAAAGGTAACTGAGCAGATATGCAAAACAGTTATTTATGGAAAAACTGTAAAAAGCTTTGAAAAGTCTGGAGGAACTGACAATTTGCAAGCAAAGCTGCAGTCAGGTCTGCTGTGCTAGCTGGTATCTAAACTGACGTGGACAGTTGGATAACAGGGAACGTGTCCCTTTTCATTGACGGATTGAGCCAGTATACCGGCGGGGTCATAGAACATTAACACATCTCTCAAAGTGGTCATAATACACAGCCGAACAGGCTTCTGTGCAAAACATTGGCACTCAAATGTTCAAAGTAAGAAAGGTTCCTGAGAATGAAAGAACAGCATCCTTACAGTTTAAGAACAACAGATTTAAAGAAGGTCTGATGGGCAAATGCCTGCTGAAAACTTTTAAAAACTGTTATTTAGTGAATAATTCACTGACATTCAGTGTATTACTGCTTGTTGTTTCAGATTTCCTCATCATGTGGCTGAAAGGATCAAACACGTATGATTACTGGGTTTTATTTTTAGAACAAAGCAGGTACTGTTCTGTTGTCCCAAAACTTAGCTCTAGTCAGAAGAGCAATGATAGCAGCCCACACTCCATGTAACCACTCAATCTCAGAACACCACCAACAGAGACCACCAAAGTTAATTTTTATCAACTATATTACAGAACATTTAAATTCAAACCACACATTGATCATTATCATTACCGATGTGCAGCGGCGAGGTTTGAAAGTAAAAAAACTCCAGTTTAATTTACATTAAGATGAAAAAAATAAATAGAACAAAATACTTTCTTTGTGTGGCTAAAACAGTGTTGAAAGCAAGCAAATATTGATCTCTGAACCACAATCCGATTGAGAGAGAAAACATAACATATGAAGCGTCCTCAAAGATCCACTTACGATAAACATGCTAGGCCTGAAAGCCCTTTGTATCCTGTAACATTAACACAGGCACTGCTCTACTGCAGCACGCGAGGCTTAATTGCATTAAAGGGCCAGTGTACACTGAGCTACATCCTATAGGGTGAAAGTGATTACGTTACGACCGCTTCAGAAGTAAACAGGACAACACTAGAGGAGAGGGCAAGTATGCAATATGAAGAGATGATAGAAACAAACTCTAAATTAGATATTGATGCACTTCAAATCCAAGTCCCCTATAAGAGAGTGGTAAATGACCTTTCTTACAGTGGTTCATACAATAAGGAGTCAATTTTCAGGTATTAACTCATCTTTGAATAATATTTTACATAAAATCTGAGAATTTGTACAAACGTCTTTGTCTGTAACTCATGAAAGTACGTCAATAAAATACACATTTACACTAAAACAAAATGGCTTAAGTCCATGGGTACAAAATGATTTGTGTATAGGTTTGAAATGGAGAATACAAAGGCACAAAATGGCTGTATGATTTGGCAAATGGGTAAATTGACCTGAAGTCCCTGAAATTTAAAGTAAAATTCAGCAACAGTGTGAAAGGCTTGGTCTTAAAGAAAATCACCTTGTACACAATTTAAACTTTCTGACCGAACACTAACAACAAGCAAACATTCTAGACCAGGCATATTCAACTCTAGCCCTCGAGGGCTGGCATCCTGCAACTTTTAGATGCGTTTCCCCTTCATCAAACCCGAGTCAAATGACCCGGATGTTAGCAGGACAATGTAGAGCTCGATTGTATACTGTATGCTTAATTGAGCCAGTTGATTCCCACTTAAAAGTTGCAGGACATTGGTCCTTAAGTACTGGAGTTGAATACTCCCATCCTAGACATTACCAGAAATATTGTCTGATAACATATTTAAAAAAAAAACAACCGTTTTATTATACAACAGCATTAAAATAGACAAACACGTGGCTTAAGCAAACTGAAGGCATGCAAGTGTTGCTTATTGAAAAACAAGCGTCCTCCTAGCCTAAACAGGTAAACCTTGAGTTTCATTCCAGCTTAATGGAGCACTAGCTTGAGTCACCCTCAGATGATTTGTTAATCATTTTTCCATAGTGACAGTCCATGTGGATCATGTTTTCGTTACCTATTTAAATATCCAAGTTCATTTTTGAAACAATGTCACAGTCCTCTAAGAATACATGCAACGGATCTAGATGTCATTGCCAAAAGGTAATAGAGAAATTAAAATTCTAGTTCAGTATTTTTAGCCTTTTGATTATTTCCTTGAATGCTCCTTTGCTTAAATGAATAATGATTATGTTTAACCTACTTGCTGTCCTGGTCCCTAAGCCTCAATACCTTTTTTCATGCCAACATAAATATTTTAATTCAACCTCTTAAGCAGATTATTATGACTAAATAGAGATTTATTTTTGAGGAGCTTATACATTCGATGATAAAGCTTTTCGTACATCCCTTAGAAAGGTCTTTAAAGACTGCCATTAAAATGTGTTAAAATGTCGTCTATCGTTTTAAATAAGCTAACTGCCCTTGAAAAGCTAAAATGATCCTGGGCTATCTGTCCTAACCAGCTGAATTTCTGGGAAAGGACTTGATGTCATCCTGAATTTGCATGATTCTACCAGCAAGGCCATTGAGTTGATTAAGACAGAAACTAAACATGATCACAGTGTTTTGTTGTTATATCCCCATGGCTTGGCATGACTTTGACCATAGGGTGTGGCTGAGGTGCTAAACTGAGTACACAAAGGTGGCAACAGCCTGGAGTCTTAAACACAGGATCAGTGTAGCACTGTGTAACAAAATAGCTCACATACATAAAACAACTTTATTGGCAAAATGAGAAAGATTTATAATCTTCTCTAAACCTTTCAGTACATATGATTAAACTACCTTAAAGTCAATTGCATATCACTTCACTGATGAGAGAGTCGTTTGTGTAAAATTTAAAGTCAACTAGAATGAAAAGGCACACATGACTACTTAGGTGTCTCATTTCCTCTGTGTGAGTTTTAATGTTTTCCTAGTTGGTGTTCTAAAACAAAGCCACACGTCAACATATCAGGGTCAAAGCTGACAAGAGCTTAAGCAACCCAAACACATATCTGAGCTGTATGTAAAAATACTACTTATTTTAAGTTGGAAGTTTCCTGCATCACAGCGGCTGGATGGTTTGTCAATCAGGAGTTTTGCTGACTGGAGAATGTCTAATAATTTAAAAGCTGCCATGGAGGAATGCAGAATATTATTTAACAAGGGAATTCATCTACCCCTATTGGTTCCACAGTTCAGTCTGCCTGGTTTAAGCTGCTATTATCACAGATGAAAGAACATATTTGAGAACACAAATGCCTTGTGTACCATGTCTGTGTAGCCTGTCATTTCAGACCTCAGGGCTGGTATTAGGACAGAGTGGTTAGCTTGATAAGGGAGGCCTACAAGAGGAGGCCCGTTTCTCTGACATACATACCCAAAGAGACAATAAATGACATGTGTCACTGTCCTAAAAAAAAATGCATACAGTGCCAGCGTCCTCTTTTCACATGCGGCTCTTTGTGCTAAAATCGTCGAACAATATAAGCATGTGCATTTCACTAATATAATGTAAACACATTACCAGACAACAAAAGAATGGAGGTCCCGAGTAAAACAGGATTTTAAGCCACCATGCCCGAACAAAAACCTACCTGAACTCCCGTAGGACTTCGCCAACAGCCATCCTACACTTGCGCATATTTTTGATTTACTGCAGTCATACAAATCCAATGGCTTTATGTCTGGGACCACAAAAGTCTTCCTCTTAGTGGGAGAGTCCACCATAGCGGCACTGTAAAAACAAATTCGGAAGCGATGCTGGCAAAAAATATATGCAAGAGTGTTTAAAATTACTCAGGCAACCATTCTTTTAGTTGAGTATTCCACGCGACCGCAGGGCTGGAAATACGGATGTGGTTTCAGGTTTTCCTCGGGAAATATCCGCCCCAGTTTGGCTTTCCAGACAGCTAATGTCCTCTTCTACGTCCTCCCGAAGACGAAATATCCGCTTAGTTATACTTTACAATCAGACAAAGCTCAGAAACACCGAGATGTTTCAGAAAGCCGGACTATTCCCAATCGTTTCTGCCTCTCTTCGTCCGCATTGCTGTGTTGTCAGTTCACTGTACACAGCTCCACTTTAGTCCAGGCGATGAGTGACTACCAGGTGCTCCACACTGGCATCGCTCGCTCACCCAACTGGCCAATAGGAATTAAGGATGCGCAACGAGGGCGGGCCCTCCTTGTGAAAGGAAACAGCAGGTAAAGGTGTGGTGGTAGTTTTGCTACAGGTGCATCTGGTATGTAGATGAACCCCTGAGGGGACAGCATTTTATTGCCGTAAGCTGTTGAAAGTTAACTTAAAGTGCAGATTATTCGAAATCTGCTCTTCTGTGATTACATTTCAATGCTTTATAAACTCCAAACGAAAAAAAGTTTTAAGTGTGGAAATCACACTGAAAAGTATAGGAAGTCATACTGAAAGTAGTCAAAATGCACTCCTACGCAAAACTGAAAATAGTAAACGTATTATGTTCCTGGAGATTATCCACAATATTTTATTCAATGATAAGTCTAATTCTGCCATTGCTGATTTGGTTAAAAAAAAAAAAGTGAATGTATAGGTCCATAAATAAAATAGCTTATTATAATATCGACACAACTGGTGGTGATTGTTTTATATATATATATTTTTTTTTATAATTAATCCTAAAAATATTGCATGGTAAAGTATTTTTCCCTACTACCTAAAGTTTTCAAATTATATTTGACAGCAACACAGAAATATAATCTTAAAGAATTTATAAAATTTCATAAACTATATCTTAATGAAACAAAATTAATCTAGCATCTTTCTTTAAATGCAAGATTAAACAGCTCCAAATTTGTGTACAATAACACAACATAGCAATCTGGAGTTTATACTACATTACTATAGAGAAAATCAATTAAAATGTGATGCACTTTTTTGTGTGAGGTAAGGAACCAAAAACCTTGAGTGCTTCATTTTACTTTAACTTAGGCGTGGATGTTTTCCAAACGGTGTTCCTGCAGCACCTACAACCTTGGTAAACAGCACACCCAAGAGCATGTCATCACATGATGCTCAAAAATGGTCTACAGGCACTGCTGTTGTAACTTTGTAAGAGGATTACTTCTCAGCTATTTTAATCTGTTGAAACAATTAGTTCAAGTCAGTACTTTATAACACATCAGTTTGTGTCTGATGATGGGGTGTCTAAATCTGATATTGAGCAAGTTTGCTTATTTATTTCAGATTTACATACTTGTCTCTTTATCCACTTTTATAACATTGCTACCTACCAGCTATATGAATAAGAAAATGAATTATGCAATTGGAACAAAACAAAAATCAAACTATTAAATCAATGATTATTTGAAATTGTATGTAATTCCACCATTCAACAACAAACAGTTTAATGTACACATGCAACCACCGCTTGAACTGAATTACTACAAAGAATTAATCTACAAGTTCTCAACTTTTTGCAAATTCTTAACATTATCATTTGTAACATTCAAAGCTAATGAAACAATGTTCCTCCCCAACATATTTAAATTTTGTTCTGGTAAAAAAACATGTATTAAATGTATTTATTTTCAAACAAAATAAGTGTGAGCAAGTATCCAACTCCAACAAAACGTATAATTTAAAAAATACCCAATAAAATGAACATGCTGGGCTTTAAGTTACTGACATCATGTGGTCAAAATAGATACAGCTCTTCACCTAAAAAACAAAACTTTAAAGGGAAAGTTCTCCTGCTGATTCTTAAGGATGTCTGTATCATTCTGTCAAACTAATGATACATCTAAACATTCACTGTAATCTAAAATATGTAGCCACTGAAATATTATATAAGTTTGGATTTTTGCTAAATTTAATGAGTCATTTTTCAGTCCTCTTTAAGACCTCCGAAGACAGCTGTTGGAACACTCTTCTGCTCAAGTTGCACCTCTGTAAAGGAAAAAAACACAGAAAATCGCATTTTTAATGACTCACAGAAATGCTTAAACAAGCAACTCACCCCCCTCACACCAGAGTTTTAATTTGTTTTACACTAACCATCGGGTCCTTGGTCATCCTCATCTTCATCCTCGTCGTCGTCAATATTTATCTCATCAGGATTGGCTTGTTTGGAAAGCTCAGCCAACTCACTGCGAGAAGTATCACTCCTGTACAGAGAGATAAGGAAAATGGTGATGCATTGAAAGTGATGGTTTTCATAAAGCCTGTGAATTAATATCTTAGTCAATCAGAATCACAAACCTGACAAACAGAATTTTCTCCTTGGGTTTGAGTTTGTCCTGCTCAGCCTCTGCAGCAAGTTGCTGAGCTTTCTGCTCCAACATTTTCATATCATCAATTCCCATCTGGCCAGGAGCAAGATCTGAAACTGACACCAAATAGAAAATATTGAGACAAATGTATCATTTATTAATGTTTCACATTTTTAAAGAATGTCTTTAACATTCTGCAAATTTAAAGGTAAAATTTCCATAACTGATTTTTCTGAATATCCCACACAGTTTACAGAACATCAATAGTAGATTAACTGACAAATACTTAGAGGAAAAACACTCTGGTGGACAGAAAATGTGTGGATTTTCTCTGACCCAGTGTGCTTTATTTTTGCTTTTGTGATCATAAATATCTGTTTAAGTAGAATAAAAATAAATAAAATAAATAAAAAAACAAAACAGGTTTGATTGCAGTTTTGCCCATAATGGAGCTTTTAATTAAGAAGAAAGATTTCCATCACTTTTGGAAACCAATTTATAAAACTGATAAATCAAAATTGTCTAAATTTCTGCCAGAAATAACCTTTTAGGCTGAAATAAAAATAATTTAAAAAACTTTATCTATCAGGTGTTTAAATAATTTGGGGTGCAACCTTAGATTTATTGGTAAGTAAATTAACCTTCTGGGGATTACAAAAGTGTTTACCTTATTTTAGTGGAAAAACATAATCTGCCTCACATTAACCCTTTATAAGTGCTGGCATTTTTCAACTTTATTTAAACTATTTACTTTTGTTAATGTTAAATTTCTAAAGAATCAAACTTGAGCTGAATAGCTTAAAAAAATAATTGAACACAGAAATACCATAGTGTATAATTTTCCAACTTTGAAAGAGGAAGTCCAGATATAAACAATCAAATGCTTCTATGTTATATAACTTATATTACTAACAATTCTGATAGCAACTATTGTGCTGTGGCCTTAGCCTGTCTGTGCATGGCTTTCACCATTTTATTTATAAAATATTCAAGTTTTACAGCTGTTTTTATAGCTGTAACTAATAATCTTACAATAGTACAAAAAACATGTAAAACAGAAAGGCAAGTCTTTTGACTGCGGTAATAGCATGACAGACCTTCATGAGTAAGAAATTAAGCAGATACTAAAACCAAGGGAAACCCACAACTAAGGGCCCAACTTTCAAATATGGTGTCTTACTAGTGCCTGTAGAGCTTGTTGAAACCTTCAGCATTTGCGAGGACATAAAGTTGACCTGGGTGTTGTAGGTAGCCTGGACACTGCGCTTGATTCTCAACATCTCCCTAATTGTATCCTCATTTCCATGGCGAATCTCAAATTCCTTCCAGGTCTGCCAGAAATTTGCTGTCACCTAAAAGACGATAAATACATCCAAATGAATTGCCATATTTTTGAACACTTTACTAAAAGAACATTAAGATAAGGTGGTTTCTTTCACCCTTGGGTCACAGATCTGAGAGCAATAGGAGTAGATTGCTCTGGCACGGTCAATCTCCCCAAGTTTGCACTCCATGTCAGCAAATCGCATACACATATCCCTCGCATGCTCATCAGGAAGAACCTGGCGGAGTATAAAAGGCAATCCTCAGATGTCGGACAATTCAGCATTTATAAAACAACACTTTTAGAAGATAAAAATATGCTATGTAAATTAAACAAATGTTGCAATCTTAGACTTGTTTTATCATTCTAGGCAAGCTCAGCACAGTAGTTCGCAAACTATAAATATACAAGTTGATTGTGTGATTTGTGGATAGGAAACATAACTTGAGATACAATAATTTAAATAACTACTATTCATACAATAAATATTGCAATTAGAATTACAAGTCTTGAACGTATTACACTTGATGTGCAACTATTGTGATGTTTTTTCTAAGGAAAACAGAAATTCAACAATCTTTATTTGACCGATTTTGTGACAAAACAACTTTCTTGGGAATCCCAAGAGAAGAATGACAAGAAACACTTCCAAGTATTATTTTATGTAACCAAAACTTCACCTCAATAGCCTTCTGGTAAATAGCTCTGGTGTACGTAACGCCATAAATTTCAGCTGCTCTCTTGATGTAGATGTTAAACATATGGTGTCTCTCTTCAGTTTCTACTGCCTGCGTTGCTCTTTCATAGACAGCCATGGCATGCCGTGCCAATCCATACTCCTCTTCCAGTTTGGCATACAACAGATAAATGGCTAAAAACAAATAGAAAGAAAACAATAACAATGTTTTAGATCAGTTTACAAGATAGAATGAGAAAATAAAATGTAGTACTGAAAAATGTTTGTGGTGTGCTATAAAGGTTGTTTACTCTTGGCAAACTTGGCAGGGCAGCCATCCAGGGCTTGTTCAAATAAATCTCTGGCTCGCTCCAATTTTTTGCCGCCATAGCGGTCAATGAACTTGGTAAGGTAAGTGTTCCAGATGTCATAAACATTTGGCCACTTGAAGAGAGCGATCCCTCGTTCATATGCCTTTTGAACAGAAGGAAACAATGAAAAATATGTTTAAATTGATCAAATAAAAATACAACTATGAGTAACAGAATACACGTTCCTGAATTGGTTCAAACATTCTTACTTTAAAGCTTTCCTCAAAGTAGTTGTGCTCTTCAAGGAACATGGCATAGTTGATGACAATTTGAGGAGTGGCAATGCGTAGATCAATAATGCGGTCATACACTGCTTTTGTAGACTGATGATCAAAACCAGAATAATAAGATATAAGGGATTAAGAACTGAAATAGAAAACTATAGATCTGATTAGGTGCTTTGTCATCTTCTACAAATTTATATACATACCTGAAAAGTCCCAAGACTCTCCTCGAGGTCTGCCAGCATAGACCAGACCTTCAGGGACTTGTAGACTCTGTTCTGGACTGGCTCAGATGAATCAAAGTACTCTGCTTTCTTAGATGGGATTGCTGTAGCTTTCTAATACAAAAATCATAAAAATATAAACTTAGTGTTGTAGCTACAATAGTAATAAAAATACAGTAGTTTCATTTCCTTTACAGTGATGCATTTGAAGTATTTGCCTTAAATGTTAATATTTTACAAATTTGTGTTCAATAGGTTTCTTTTTAATGACTTCTAAACAATCAGTTTTCATGTGAATGTTGTCAGTGTCTCCTTGAACACAATGAAACCAACCAAACAATGAAATATTGTTACACTCTCAATGCTTTCAGACAAATAAAAAAATTATATACTTTTGTCATTTTCCTGATTTTTCTTTAATTTGTAACAGACAAATGAAACAAACATATGCGTTTGTGTTGTTGTAGTTCCTGAATTTGCCAATAGATGTCCCTACGCACCTAGTTTATAGAACAGCAATGCATTTGCTACTTGTACTGCTTCATGATGTATTTGCTAGTTCTTTGTTTTGAGACCAAATATATTTTCATAGCATATTAGTAGGCATCTGGGGGGGAGCATAAGGAAGCTTTTCAAATAGCCTGTTTGTAAGTGTGAACAGTTATCTTTGAACAGTCTGTCTGTTGCTTTTGACAGAGGAGGATAGTATTTTAAGACACACTTTGTACAGAAAATGATACATTAAGATAAATTCAACATGTCAGTGTCTCTGCACTCCAACTTCTTTACTGTTCCTCTCTTGTTTGGTGCTTTTGTTCATCTCAATTTCATCTAATCAATCCCCAGTGGGTCAAGACAGATTTCCTAAGTCAGGCTTGGTTGGAAGTGTTTTCTGTTACAAGGCAGCCTTAACTCTCCACTATTACCTGTTATCAAATGAATACATATGAAGTGGAAATGATTCACAGCTCTGACTGAGCAGAAAGTGTTGGTCTGAGCTGGAAAAAACAACTTTCACAGACTAAGATTTAATAAATGACATAGGAAATCTGGATATTCTGCTAAACTTATAACTGGAGTGTTATGAACTGAAACAATAGATTAGACTTATTGGATGATGTTCTAATAATATGCTGAATTGATAAAAATCAGACATAACATCCAAAGAATAGTTTATGTTGGTATGACCTTAACGTTGAATTATTATTATTATTATTATTTTTTTTAAAGAGCTTTTCAAACGCTTTGCTGTTTGGCATGTTAGTATTTTCCTTGTCCCATCCAAGAAAAGATAGAAATAGCAAACAGAAATAAAGGAAGAAAAAAATAACAAATTATGTTGATACAGCATCTGTAAACAACAAAAACATCTACTAGAAAAATTTTACCCTCAGTATGCGTAGTGCCTGATCATAATTCTCATGGCGAAGTTCCATCTCTCCATATTCACACCAAACTGCAGCAAGGTCATCCACTTGTTTGTAGTTTACTTTAGTAGCCTTCTCAAAGATTGTCCTGGCCTGAGTCAGGAAATATGAGACATATAAATTAAAAGGAAAAACTATCATCCATCCTAAATTCAAAGAATCTATGCAGTTCCGAAGGAAAGACTTTGGTAACTTACGTCATCCAGCTGTTCATTTTCCTCATAGAATTTAGCAAAAGAAACCCAGAGAGAATGAGGTTTTCCAGTGGCCTTCATTGGATCCACTGTCTGTACTGCCTCAGTGTATGTATTGATGATCTGGAGTGGACACATTTTTTGATCCATTTATCAGTACTGTGTGATAGACACTTAGAGATATAGAAATATTTTTAATAAAGGCCCTTAAACTTACCTGTCGTGGATTTCCTTCATAAAGTTTTACTCGCTTGTGCCACTCGTGCACATTATGGGGATTCTGCCTCAGCAGTACACTGTTGAGCAGAAGTGGCCGCCGGGCAATTAGCTGCTCAAAGCGGGCCAGACGAAGCTCCAGGTCTATGTCATCTGGTTGGAGAAAGGAAAAAAAAAAATCTGACATTTATAAGTGGTACTGTGGAAGAAAGGTGCCTTAATGCTAACTCACACAAACCTTCCTCCTCTTGTCCCATCTCAGCAGTGGTCTCCATCTTTGCAGCAATCATGCTCTCCTCAAACTGAGCATAGCTATCAAACACTTGAGTGAAATCCCTCACAGTTACTACAGTAAGTATGGCTTCCTCATAAACATCCCGTGCCTGAAGAAACAGATTTTTTTGGTTGTTGAAAAGGGATGCATGATGTGTCATTATAATGGTCTCTTTAATTCACAAATATGGAGCAAAGGTTTAAAATCCTAAATTAAAAACTGATTGATACATAAAAATATAAGCAATTCAGTGAAACGTACTTTCTCAAAGTGGCCACTCCTGATGTAATAATCAGCCAAAGAGCACCAAAGTTTTCCAAGTTGGTCTGTAAAGCGTGTGAGGCCACCTCGTATGATGGCTCCAACATTTAAAGAGGTCACTTTATCGGGATTCTGAGAGATCAGGTCGCACAGCTCGTGCCACAGCTAAACAAAAAAGTAAAAATACACGCAGAAAAAGGATTTGTATGTTACTATGATCAGAATAATAGAGACATATTTGAAGGTGCTAGACCTAAAATGTCGTTTTACCTGATAGTTGGACTTGCCCTCTTTGGACACAAAGCTTTCATCGTTTACAATTGCTGCTAATCGCACAGCTGCTTCATCCAAGCGACCAACAGACCGCAAGTAGTCTATGTACTCTTCTGCATTCTCTGGAGATAGCTACAAGGTATGAAGAGAAGACAGAATACTTTGGAAAATGTACAGAACTATTGCACTTAGATCTCTAAAGCATAATCTTTGTTACCTTTACAACAGCGATGTTGCGATATGCAGATACCAGAAGAATGCTAGAAAATGTGCTGTTAAACTTCTTTTAATCAGAATCAAAACTACATATTTTGTTGACTAAAACACATAAGTTCAGCTATTCTCAAAGCAAACAAACAAAAAAACAATCAAATACTTTTACTTAGCAAAGAGCTTTCAGGAATTCACGTAAAATGTTACCACGCAAGCAAAAATACCGACCGCACAGTGAAATTACAGAAAATTTCCCTACATGTAATTATAGCATGAATTCTTACATGACAGGCGCTGTACAGAAATGCTTTGTGCTCCATGATCTCACCTTAAGGTACCTTCGATATACCCGCAGGGCTGTTTCAGGCAGGGGCAGGCTGTGAACGAAGCGCAGGTACAAAGGCCAGATTCGTGGGTGCTGGGTTACAGGTAGTGCTCTTAGAGCCCGGTCAAACGTTCTCCGACTTCTCGTGATCTTACACTGTGACACGACGAACTGACAGTAATCAATCCATATCCTGGGCATCTACATTTATGAAAAAAAAAAAAAAATATTGGTTAGTTTAAAAAAAAAAAAAAAAAAAACACAGCCAAGACCCCACAATGTTTTCACTGTATGATTATTTTATTTACTGTTACATTGCTGGATTTTGAGTCAATACTACCTTGTGCATAAACACAAGTGCTCTTTCGTGGCAGTTATTGACCTCTTCATATGCTGGATCTGTAATGCATTTTCCTTTGACTTGTTTCCTCCTTTCTCTCAGATAATTGTACCACAACTTATAGCTGTAAAAATGAAGGGAAATTTTGGTTTAAAAAGAGAGAGGGCCATCTTTACCAAGATGTGCAATTTTATCTTTCAGTAAAAGTTACCTTCCAGGCAATTCCTTCAGAGCCCGTTCATATATCATGTTCAGGGTGGATTTGGCTCCATTTTGTTTGAATTCAATGTAGCGCATCCAACACTTGACTGAGTATGGATTCCTGATAATCTCCTCTTCATAGGGAAGATCATCATCCTCCTGAAAAAGTAACACAAACAGCAAACACGAAAGACAATGTAAGTTAAAATCTACGAAAGAGTGACGTTTGAATTTATTTCACTAAAGCAATATAAAGTATTGCGGCAAGTATTACGGTTAAAATTGCAACGATGTCTTGACAGCAATAAAAAGTTATCATGAAGTATAACTTCATGAAAACACACAAAACACAACTGTCTCTTTCAATTTTATGTACCCAGCCAGGCTAGATTTACGCTAGCTAGCTAGCAAGAACTAATGTTAGATATAGTGATAGATATTATATCGTATTTTCATTTGTATTACTTACAAATAAAACGTCAGCTTTTCCATTTAGGGAAGGCATTTCTTTCAAGACAGTATCAACTCTGGAGTTAAAACTCAGTGCTAACTTTTGAAAAGCTAAACTAGCTTGCAAACTCAAAGCGTGTAGCCCTCCATGTAACTTCCGGTGGTGCCGTTACAAAGCACGCAAGCGCATTCAAAACGAACTACAAACCTGGGGGAAGTTTGTAGTTTTTCTGCGGCTTGTTGTTAACGAACAGCAGGGTTTATTACTGCCACCAGGTGGTGTTTAAAGGAAATGAAGTAAAAAAGGCCAACACCAGAAAGATATCACTGAAACCTTAAAAAAATATATCTTTGTGTCTGTTTTTGTTCCAGTCAAACGTTAAATCTATGTTATTTCTTTTTCTTTCCTTTTGACAAAATTGTTCATGAAAAATATAATTCTTATCCTGTAAAATATAATTAAGACAGCCAACACCTTTTCATATAGCCATATTTCTTCAGAATCAACCAGTTAATCAATTTTCTTAATTGTTTAAGATTTTTATCACAATTTCTCAGCTACTGTTAAGCAATTATTGAACATGGTATCTTTTCTTTTTATCTACAGTGGTACTCAAAATTCTACACACCCCTACAAAAATCCCAATATTCTGTTACTTAAAAAATTTAAATATGATAAATTATATATATATTTTTTACAGATATAATGTTGCCATAATCCTATACAACTGAACTGAAAAAAACATATGTTATGTTATGATATGCACCTTTTAAGCATTGAATCTTCTTTGATAGCAGTACAACAGCATGCCAAATACTAATTTTCCAGAACACATCTTGATGATGCACAAGACCTTTGGGAAAACATTCTGTGGATAGATAACACAAAAGCTGAACTGTTTGGGAGGTGTGTGAACCCATTGCATCTGTTTTAAAAGTAACACCAAGTTTACGAAAAATAATATTATACTGATAGTAAAATATGGTGGTGGTAGTGTGATGGTCTAGGGATGTTGTGCTTCTTCAAGATCTGGAAGGCTTCCTGTGCTGAATGCAACAATGGATTCTGCTGTCTACCAAAACTCCTGAAAAAAAAAAAGTCTGGCTATCTGTTTGTGACCTTGAGCTGAAACTATCTTGGGTTCTGCATCAAGATAATGATTCAAAACACTTCAGCAAGTCTACCACTGAATGACTGAAGAAAAACAATTGAAGACTTTGGAGTGGTCTAGTTAAAGTTCTGACCTGAATCCTGTTGAGATGTTGTGACCTTTTATTGCTTACAAAAATCATCCAATGTAGCTAAATTACAACAATTCCCCAAATATGAGTGGGCCGAAAATCCACTCATATTGTAACTTATCGCAAATGCTTGATTGTAGTTGTTGCTGCTAAGGGTGGCCCAACTAGCTATTAGTTTTAGGGAAATCACTTTTATCACATAGGTAGGTTTGGATTTTTGTACTCCTTTAATAATAAACACCTTAATTAATAAGCTGCATTTGGTGTTTCCTTGTATTTGACTAACATTTAAATTGGTTTGATGAACTGAAACAGTGAGATAAACATGCAAAAAAATAGGAACACTTTTCCACACACATTACATGTGTAAAAGCTTTTGAAATGATTTAACAATATTTTTAATGGCATTTTATAATGGGTGCATAAATGTCTGAAAGTTGCTACATTTTCACTTGCAATATATAAATATATTGCAAGTGACCTCATGGACCCAATAGGTAACATGTAAGTGTTTTGAGAGTGACAATTAATGGCTTAAGAATCAAATTGTATACCCGCTTTATTCTTGCAGAGTTGCAGGACAGACAATATGAGTCTTGCACAGTTCTTTGTAGATGCTGAAAGGCAAGTATATACTTAAATTTATATAAAGACTTTTGTGGGGCCTTCATGTGGTTGAGTGGTGGAGCAGAAGCAGCACATGCTGAGGCTGTGATCCTTGTTGCAGCTGTCCATGGTCTTAATCCTAGACATGGGGCCATTTACTGCAAGTCTTTACTTTTTTCTCTCAGCTTTACTTCCTGTCCAACTAACAGTGACAAACAACCTCTTAAGAAAATGGAGTTACCTTAAATTTTCAGTGTTCCTGTTGATACTGACTCTAATGAAACCTGAAGAGCCTGATGTAAGCTTTGTGCCATTTGGAGTCTATTCTTCTGAACCACAGAAAGCTTAACAAAGAAAACTCATTTGTTCTGCTCTTGGATACAAAGAAATATTGTACGAACCAATATAAATTTTAAAATTCTATGAAAAGTGTAATAAACTATTAAGTCAAATAAATAAAACAGCAGATTCTTTTCTTACTGTCTAAAAATAGAAACTGCTGTAAAGACTAATAAATATCAGAGATCTATTATGCCAAGTAATCCCCTTTTAAAAAGTATTAGCCAGTTGTTTGTGCAATGAATATTTCTCAAGCTTTGGCTACTGAAGGATCAAAATCAAAGTTGAATAGTTTTTCAAGGACACCAACTGTCTACAACAGCAATATCCTTTGAATAAAATGAAGCATGAGGATAAAGATCTTGGATATTAAAGTGATACTTATTATAGATCTTCTCTCACCCTGGTTGGCAAATGTTCTTCCCTTCCTTTTAAGTCAAGGTGTAACACCGTTTGAACTTTATGGAAAGGGCCTTACATTCAGTTTTATTAGAGGAATATGAGCTGTGCCAGTGTTCTGCAACCGTATACCAGCACCACTTGGGAGCTTCCCCAAATGAATTTCTGTTCTTGGCGATGGGCTTGTTTATTTGCAGGGCTAAGAAGACACAACTTCTCACTACAAAGTTATCAGTTCTTTAAACTTCATCATATTTTAGAGAGTAACAATTAAAATGTATTTGTATAAATTATTTATAAGAGCACATGTATGTCATGGCATGTATTTTGGGACATACTTTGAAGATTACTGTCAGACGTATGCTTTATGAGCAAAAGACATGCTTATATGAGAAAGATGTGATTGAAAATGACTCATACTAAATAACAAACTCTCAAAATTAATTGATGCATTTCTGTACCGCTAGTGTGTCATAAGAGAAAAAATATCATTATTTTTAATTGCAAATATTTGAAATGTGGATATGCTTTCAGACTTGATACTTGTGATATTTACTGAGATTTTACTAAAGGCAATGCATATGGGTTTGAGAAAGAAAGGTCAAGTGACGGGTTCCTTAATTTAGCAATTGAGAATTTTAATTATTCATTACATTCATTATTGATGCATATTATAGAATTAAAACACTGTTTCAAATGCAGTGTTAATTGTTTTTTAGTTGCATTTTCTTTTTATTCCAATTAACAAGTTTTCAGTCTAATGTTTTTTAACATATGGTTCTGAATTATTTTGATTTAGTAAAAAAGTAAAAAAAAAAATTGTTTGACAAAGCTCTTAGTTTAATAGCTAGTAAATGTTATATCAAAAAATAGCAGTCTGATCCTGAAATGTCACACGTTGGGTCTTAAGATGACAAGGATGCTTGACCAAATGGAGAAGCAGGCTGCTGCTGACCGAGGCATTTTCAGCCTGTATAAAAGCAGCAGCCCCAGACTCCGCTGAGAACTGATGGGTATCCCTTACAGGTCAGTCCTTTGTTGTTTACATTAACTTATACTTGCTTTGGTTTAAGAGATTAACTTCATGTGTCTCTTTCTGTTGCTTCTGTGATATCAAGTGGTTCTTTTGTATTGCTGATTTGAGTTATTTGAAATTAAACAACTCCATAATTAATCTAGGAGACTTTAAAATTAAAATATTTCAGAAAAGTATTTTGAGATTAATCATGTAAATCTTTCTTTTAGCAGCATCTTTAGGCATCATTAAACATCAACTCAGCTGGGAGGAAGGTAGGATTTATATGTACAATAATAAAAGTATAATAGATACAATAGATTTTGATTTTCTAGAAATGTGTGTATGTTCCAGAATATCATACAAATTTTATGAAAACAAATAAGATTAAACCAATTCAAAAGTTGTTATTCTTACAGGACTGAAAAGTTGCCAAAATGAGCACGGATGCAGAGATGGAGGCCTATGGCCCAGCGGCCATATATCTCCGCAAGCCAGAAAGGGAGAGGATTGAAGCTCAGGCCGCTCCATTTGATGCTAAAACAGCTTACTTTGTGGTGGATCCTGATGAGATGTATCTCAAGGGTAAACTTGTGAAGAAAGAAGGTGGCAAAGCCACTGTTGAGATAGAAGGAGGGAAGGTGGGTTAAGCTTTGTTCAATTTTTTAATTTTGTCCTTTTCTAATTCCTCTCGGATTTTATATTTTAAACACGTGTGACAGTCCATGTTTTTTTTAGACTGTAACAGTCAAAGAGGATGATATTCATCCCAGGAATCCTCCAAAGTTCGACAAAATTGAGGACATGGCCATGATGACCCACCTCAACGAGCCTTGTGTGTTGTATAACCTCAAAGATCGGTTTGCATCTTGGATGATCTACGTGAGGATTTAGGATGAAAACATTACCATAAAAATCTAAAAAAAAAATACCAACTCAAAAGCAGGCCAGGATATTAAATAAGAATATATCTGTCTTTTCAGACTTACTCTGGCTTGTTTTGTGTCGTTGTGAACCCCTACAAGTGGCTCCCAGTGTACGATGCTGTTGTTGTTGGGGCATACAGAGGCAAGAAGAGGATTGAGGCACCCCCTCACATCTTCTCTGTCTCTGACAATGCCTATCAGTTCATGCTCACAGGTAAGATTTTGAACAGTGAGAGATGGTGATGCATATTTACTGCAAACCATATATATTTACAAATATTTCTTTCAGATCGTGAGAACCAGTCCATCCTCATCACGTAAGTAACAAAAAAAAAAATAAATGTTTATACATATTTACAGAAGTGTAACAATGAGGCTGAATAATCTGAATGATCACTTATTCCTCTCCTCTAGTGGAGAATCCGGTGCTGGAAAAACTGTAAACACCAAGCGTGTCATCCAGTACTTTGCAACAATTGCAATGACTGGATCTAAGAAGGCAGAACCAGTGGCTGGAAAAATGCAGGTACACAATGTTTTTTGTGTACAAAGGTCAGAGAATTACCTCTTACATTTTACATATAAGAGGTATATGTGAAATGTAAAATCAAATGTTAAAAATATATTTTTGCAGGGTTCACTGGAAGATCAAATCATTGCAGCAAACCCTCTGCTGGAGGCCTATGGTAATGCCAAAACTGTGAGGAACGACAACTCCTCTCGTTTTGTGAGTATTAAGGGAGGGGAAGAAAGAATATCATGATTTTTGGAGTTGCATATGAAGAATCCTAATAGCCAGATTATTACATGTTTAGGGTAAATTCATCAGAATCCATTTCGGAACCAGTGGCAAGCTGGCCTCAGCAGACATTGAAACATGTAAGTTGTTTTCACAAATTATTATTTGACTTGAAAATGGATCTTGATTTAAATGCAGTATAACGTTGTATGGAAAATATTTAAAGACATGCACTCTTCTTGGGTGGTGAAACATATCTGCAGTATATTATTTTCCCACACTAATCTTTCAAATTTAGATCTGCTGGAGAAGTCCCGTGTCACCTTCCAGCTGTCTGCTGAGAGAAGTTACCACATCTTCTATCAACTGATGACAGGTCACAAGCCTGAGCTGCTAGGTATAATATTAGATCACTTGCTCACAACAATTCAATGAAAAAACGCTCTATGGATGTTATAGCTATTTCTTCCAATTCTTTGCAGAGGCTCTATTGATCACTACCAATCCCTATGACTATCATATGATCAGTCAGGGTGAGGTGACTGTCAAGAGTATAAATGATGTGGAGGAGTTCATTGCAACAGATGTAGGTCTGCATGTTTAGGTAACACAAATCTTACGTTTCATGGGATGTTTGAAAGTTTAACTACAAACTTGATATCTATTGTAGACTGCAATTGATATCTTGGGCTTCACTGCTGATGAGAAGATCAATATCTACAAGCTCACTGGTGCTGTGATGCATCATGGCAACATGAAGTTCAAGCAGAAACAGCGTGAGGAGCAGGCTGAACCAGATGGCACGGAGGGTAAAAATTATAACATTTTTAGAAATGCTTCATTGTGCTGTCAAGCTTTCCTCATTTAAATAATGGTCTTTTTTCTAAAAGTGGCTGATAAAATCGCCTACCTCTTGGGTCTGAACTCAGCTGATATGCTGAAGGCTCTGTGCTACCCAAGAGTCAAAGTCGGAAATGAGATGGTCACCAAAGGTCAAACCGTCCCACAGGTAAACTCTGTAATAGTTGTTTTTGGTCAACCAAAAACATTTCTTAACTGTTGGGACTATGCAAGGCAGTTTACTACATAAACTTAATTTATTCTTCTAGGTGAACAACGCTGTCAGTGCTCTGTGCAAGTCTGTCTATGAGAAAATGTTCTTGTGGATGGTCATCCGTATCAATGAGATGCTGGACACAAAGCAGGCGAGAGCCTTCTTCATTGGAGTCTTGGACATTGCTGGCTTTGAGATCTTTGATGTGAGTGAAGAAAACCTCAAAAATGTTTTATGAAACAGTGTTGATTTCCAATTAATAAAAAAAAAACCTCTCAATAATTACAGTTCAACAGCTTGGAGCAGCTCTGCATCAACTTCACCAATGAGAAACTGCAACAGTTCTTCAACCACCACATGTTTGTCCTGGAGCAAGAAGAGTACAAGAAGGAAGGCATTGAGTGGGAGTTCATTGACTTCGGTATGGACTTGGCTGCCTGCATTGAGCTTATTGAGAAGGTGAGTAGTTGTTTTAAAAATGTTCTTGTTCAAATACTAGTATTGTTTGAATACTTACTGGATTTTCATTCAACTTTCAAAAAAGATTGACAGAAACCTGCAAAACAACTTGAACTGAGATTTGATCATATCCTGTTGAATAACTGTGATAAAACATTTGTTCAATTTATTCTGCAAGTTCATCTGAAAATATTTACATGCGTTTGATTAAAGTTTTAACTAAAGTGAAATTTAAAATGGTAATTGTTCACAGCCAATGGGCATCTTCTCCATCCTTGAAGAGGAGTGCATGTTCCCCAAAGCCTCTGATACAACTTTCAAGAACAAGCTGAATGATCAGCATCTTGGCAAGAGTAAAGCCTATGAGAAACCCAAGCCTGGAAAGGGCAAAGCTGAGGCTCACTTCTCCCTGGTTCACTATGCTGGTACAGTGGACTACAACATCACTGGCTGGCTGGACAAGAACAAGGACCCACTGAACGATTCAGTGGTTCAGCTCTACCAGAAGTCCTCAAACAAACTGCTTTGTCTTCTCTATGTAGCTCATGCTTCAGGAGAGGGTATGATTACCATGAACTAGTCAGTCAGTCAGTCAGTCAGACAGACAGACAGACAGACAGACAGACAGACAGACAGACAGACAGACAGACAGACAGACAGACATTTAAAATTTTTATTGATCAGACGAAACATGTGCTGTACTGCTATTTGTTTTTTTTTTTCAAACAGAGTCTGGTGGTGGTGGCAAGAAGGCTGGCAAGAAGAAGGGTGGTTCCTTCCAGACTGTGTCTGCTCTTTTCAGGGTATGGACAATTTTTCGAGAACTGTCAGAAAAGTAATGGTTTAAAATCATCCATGGAATAATTTTACGATGCTGATCTACAGGAGAACTTGGGCAAGCTAATGACCAACTTGAGGAGCACTCATCCTCACTTTGTGCGTTGCCTGATTCCCAATGAGTCAAAGACCCCAGGTAAGAAGCTCAGCCGTAGAAATTTGACATTAAGTTGACATTAAGAAATTTTACATGATATTGCTTGGAGACACTGTTGAATTATTTTTCACTAAATATATTACCAACCCTCAGGTCTTATGGAGAACTTCTTGGTCATCCACCAGCTCAGGTGTAACGGTGTGCTGGAGGGCATCAGGATCTGCAGAAAGGGCTTCCCCAGCAGAATCCTCTACGGTGACTTCAAGCAGAGGTAGCTGCTGTCTTTCTAAATGTGAAGAAATGTTTTCAGATGTGAAGATGGAAAAAAGCAAAATCCAGATTTTCTCTCATAGATACAAGGTATTGAATGCCAGTGTTATCCCTGAGGGACAGTTTATTGACAACAAGAAGGCTTCAGAGAAGCTGCTGGGCTCCATTGATGTGGACCACACTCAGTACAAGTTTGGACACACTAAGGTATGTTGGAAAAATACATTAATGACATTGCTGGGAACAATTCCTTTGTGTCCATGTGTTTTAACTTGCAAAGTTTTGCTAATATAGGTGTTCTTCAAAGCTGGTCTTCTGGGTACTCTTGAGGAGATGAGAGATGAAAAACTGGCTGAGCTGGTTACCATGACTCAGGCTCTCTGCAGAGGATATGTCATGAGGAAGGAGTTTGTGAAGATGANCCTGGAAAGGGCAAAGCTGAGGCTCACTTCTCCCTGGTTCACTATGCTGGTACAGTGGACTACAACATCACTGGCTGGCTGGACAAGAACAAGGACCCACTGAATGATTCAGTGGTTCAGCTCTACCAGAAGTCTGGAAACAAGTTGATGTGCTTCCTGTATGCAGCTCATGCTGGAGCCGAGGGTAAGAACCAGTAAAATATACAGATATCCTTAAACTGAGTAGCTTAATCTATTACATGAGAAACAGCTTGAATACACAAGCCAGAATACACGGTCCAGAAAAGTTTGAACCTTCATCTTATTAGGGTTTTCTGTTCAGTGATACCTAAATTGTGCCACTAAAATGAGTTTTAAACATATCTGAAATAAATGTCATGAAATCATGTTGTAAAGAGAGCTTAGAAAAGGTAATGTTTGACTACCATTGTTTTCACTGTCATAATTTCAGCTGAGGCTAGTGGTGGTGGCAAGAAGGGTGGTAAGAAGAAGGGTGGTTCCTTCCAGACTGTGTCTGCTCTTTTCAGGGTATGGACATTTTTTCGAGAACTGTCAAAAAAGTAATGGTTTAAAATCATCCATGGAATAATTTTATGATGCTGATCTACAGGAGAACTTGGGCAAGCTGATGACCAACTTGAGGAGCACTCATCCTCACTTTGTGCGTTGCCTGATTCCCAATGAGTCAAAGACTCCAGGTAAGAAGCTCAGTCGTAGAAATTTGACATTAAGAAATTTTACACAATATTATTTGGAGACACAGTTGAATTATTTTACACTAAATATATTACCAACCCTCAGGTCTTATGGAGAACTTCTTGGTCATCCACCAGCTGAGGTGTAACGGTGTGCTGGAGGGCATCAGGATCTGCAGAAAGGGCTTCCCTAGCAGAATCCTCTACGGTGATTTCAAGCAGAGGTAGCTGCTGTTGTCTTTCTGAATGTGAAGAAATGTTTTCAGATGTGAAGATGGAAAAAAGCAAAATCCACATTTTCTCTCATAGATATAAAGTACTGAATGCCAGTGTTATCCCTGAGGGACAGTTTATTGACAACAAGAAGGCTTCAGAGAAGCTGCTGGGCTCCATTGATGTGGACCACACTCAGTACAAGTTTGGACACACTAAGGTATGTTGGAAAAATACATTAATGACATTTGCTGGGAATGATTCCTTTGTATCCATGTGTTTTAACTTGCAAAGGTTTTGATATTATAGGTGTTCTTCAAAGCTGGTCTTCTGGGTACTCTTGAGGAGATGAGAGATGAAAAACTGGCTGAGCTGGTTACCATGACTCAGGCTCTCTGCAGAGGATATGTCATGAGGAAGGAGTTTGTGAAGATGATGGAGAGGAGGTGGGGGCATTATTTTGACTGCTAAAAAGTTGCCGTTGCCTTTTAAAACAAGATCCTTCTTTAGAAAAACTGATATTTTGTTATGATTAACTGATTTTTCAACCAGAGAGGCTATCTATTCCATCCAATACAACATCCGTTCATTCATGAATGTCAAGAACTGGCCATGGATGACCCTGTACTTCAAGATCAAGCCTCTGCTGAAGAGTGCAGAGACTGAGAAGGAGTTGCAGAATATGAAGGAGAACTATGAAAAGATGAAGACAGACCTGGCTGCTGCTTTGGCCAAGAAGAAGGAACTGGAGGAGAAAATGGTCTCTATGCTCCAGGAGAAGAATGACTTGCAGCTTCAAGTAGCTGCTGTGAGTAGGCAGATTTCTTGAATGTGATTTATTTATATTCATACTAGAGTAATTAACCATGTAGTTCCTATGTTCATAAACTAACATAACATTGGTGTTATGTATTTGGTGATCACCAGGTCTGTGTAAAAAGTACATGTTTTTGAATCATCCTTATTAAATAGATATGTATGTAAAAAAAACATTAACGCATGTTTCTTCCCCCTCAATCACAGGAAGTTGAGAATCTCTCAGATGCTGAGGAAAGGTGTGAAGGGCTGATTAAGAGCAAGATCCAGCTTGAGGCCAAACTCAAGGAGACAAGTGAGAGACTGGAGGATGAAGAGGAAATCAACGCTGAGCTGACTGCCAAGAAAAGGAAGCTGGAGGATGAATGCTCTGAGCTGAAGAAGGACATTGATGACTTGGAGCTCACCTTGGCTAAAGTGGAGAAGGAGAAACATGCCACTGAAAACAAGGTTCACATCACTGAGACACCATTAGCAGAATATAATAAGCCAATCCATAGAATTTATGAAATCTACAACACTAAACTTCAATTAAAATTGGGTATTTCAAAACCTTTAGGTGAAAAACCTGACAGAGGAGATGGCAACTCAAGATGAGGCCATTGCCAAGCTCACCAAGGAGAAGAAAGCCCTCCAAGAGGCCCATCAGCAAACACTGGATGATCTCCAGGCAGAGGAAGACAAAGTCAACACTCTGACCAAGGCCAAGACAAAGCTGGAACAGCAAGTGGACGATGTAAGAAAGCGGTTTATTTGTCTTCCTCATTAGGCTTTAGCCTAATGATGCAGTCTTTGTACTGATTACTGTGTTTGAATGTACCTATTATACAATAGCTTGAGGGTTCATTGGAGCAAGAGAAAAAACTCCGTATGGACCTTGAGAGGGCCAAGAGAAAGCTTGAAGGAGATCTAAAACTGGCCCAGGAATCCATTATGGATCTGGAGAATGACAAGCAACAGTCTGAGGAGAAAATCAAGAAGTGAGTGCAGACTATCTTTATTTTTCAACATGTGTTAGTGTCATGTCAAATAATTGAGCTCAACACTACTTTTTGAAATACAGGAAGGACTTTGAAATCAGCCAGCTTCTCAGCAAGATTGAGGACGAACAGTCCCTT
>NW_015112699.1:70220-74086 GCF_001443285.1 Poecilia latipinna | reverse complement strand
CCTGGAAAGGGCAAAGCTGAGGCTCACTTCTCCCTGGTTCACTATGCTGGTACAGTGGACTACAACATCACTGGCTGGCTGGACAAGAACAAGGACCCACTGAACGATTCAGTGGTTCAGCTCTACCAGAAGTCCTCAAACAAACTGCTTTGTCTTCTCTATGTAGCTCATGCTTCAGGAGAGGGTATGATTACCATGAACTAGTCAGTCAGTCAGTCAGTCAGACAGACAGACAGACAGACAGACAGACAGACAGACAGACAGACAGACAGACAGACAGACAGACATTTAAAATTTTTATTGATCAGACGAAACATGTGCTGTACTGCTATTTGTTTTTTTTTTTCAAACAGAGTCTGGTGGTGGTGGCAAGAAGGCTGGCAAGAAGAAGGGTGGTTCCTTCCAGACTGTGTCTGCTCTTTTCAGGGTATGGACAATTTTTCGAGAACTGTCAGAAAAGTAATGGTTTAAAATCATCCATGGAATAATTTTATGATGCTGATCTACAGGAGAACTTGGGCAAGCTGATGACCAACTTGAGGAGCACTCATCCTCACTTTGTGCGTTGCCTGATTCCCAATGAGTCAAAGACCCCAGGTAAGAAGCTCAGCCGTAGAAATTTGACATTAAGTTGACATTAAGAAATTTTACATGATATTGCTTGGAGACACTGTTGAATTATTTTTCACTAAATATATTACCAACCCTCAGGTCTTATGGAGAACTTCTTGGTCATCCACCAGCTCAGGTGTAACGGTGTGCTGGAGGGCATCAGGATCTGCAGAAAGGGCTTCCCCAGCAGAATCCTCTACGGTGACTTCAAGCAGAGGTAGCTGCTGTCTTTCTAAATGTGAAGAAATGTTTTCAGATGTGAAGATGGAAAAAAGCAAAATCCAGATTTTCTCTCATAGATACAAGGTATTGAATGCCAGTGTTATCCCTGAGGGACAGTTTATTGACAACAAGAAGGCTTCAGAGAAGCTGCTGGGCTCCATTGATGTGGACCACACTCAGTACAAGTTTGGACACACTAAGGTATGATGGAAAAATACATTAATGACATTGCTGGGAACAATTCCTTTGTGTCCATGTGTTTTAACTTGCAAAGTTTTGCTAATATAGGTGTTCTTCAAAGCTGGTCTTCTGGGTACTCTTGAGGAGATGAGAGATGAAAAACTGGCTGAGCTGGTTACCATGACTCAGGCTCTCTGCAGAGGATATGTCATGAGGAAGGAGTTTGTGAAGATGATGGAGAGGAGGTGGGGGCATTATTTTGACTGCTAAAAAGTTGCCTTCTTTAGTAAAACTGATATTTTGTTATGATTAACTGATTTTTCAACCAGAGAGGCTATCTATTCCATCCAATACAACATCCGTTCATTCATGAATGTCAAGAACTGGCCATGGATGACCCTGTACTTCAAGATCAAGCCTCTACTGAAGAGTGCTGAGACTGAGAAAGAGTTGCAGAATATGAAGGAGAACTATGAAAAGATGAAGACAGACCTGGCTACTGCTTTGGCCAAGAAGAAGGAACTGGAGGAGAAAATGGTCTCTATGCTCCAGGAGAAGAATGACTTGCAGCTTCAAGTAGCTGCTGTGAGTAGGCAGATTTCTTAAATGTGATTTATTCATATTCATACTAGAGTAATTAACCATGTAGTTCCTATGTTCATAAACTAACATAACATTGGTGTTATGTATTTGGTGAACACCAGGTCTGTGTAAAAAGTACATGTTTTTGAATCATCCTTATTAAATAGATATGTATGTAAAAAAAAACATTAACGTATGTTTCTTCCCCCTCAATCACAGGAAGTTGAGAATCTCTCAGATGCTGAGGAAAGGTGTGAAGGGCTGATTAAGAGCAAGATCCAGCTTGAGGCCAAACTCAAGGAGACAAGTGAGAGACTGGAGGATGAAGAGGAAATCAACGCTGAGCTGACTGCCAAGAAAAGGAAGCTGGAGGATGAATGCTCTGAGCTGAAGAAGGACATTGATGACTTAGAGCTCACCTTGGCTAAAGTGGAGAAGGAGAAACATGCCACTGAAAACAAGGTTCACATCACTTAGAAACGCACGGACATTCACACACACTGGACAGACATATATACCATTTGAGGACATTATTTGAATTTATATCTCTTAAATATTTAATGTATAACTTTTTCACTGTAGGTGAAAAATCTGACAGAGGAGATGGCAACTCAGGATGAGGCCATTGCCAAGCTCACCAAGGAGAAGAAAGCCCTCCAAGAGGCCCATCAGCAAACACTGGATGATCTCCAGGCAGAGGAAGACAAAGTCAACACTCTGACCAAGGCCAAGACAAAGCTGGAACAGCAAGTGGACGATGTAAGAAAGCGGTTTATTTGTCTTCCTCATTAGGCTTTAGCCTAATGATGCAGTCTTTGTACTGATTACTGTGTTTGAATGTACCTATTATACAATAGCTTGAGGGTTCATTGGAGCAAGAGAAGAAACTCCGTATGGACCTTGAGAGAGCCAAGAGAAAGCTTGAAGGAGATCTGAAACTGGCCCAGGAATCCATTATGGATCTGGAGAATGACAAGCAGCAGTCTGATGAAAAGATCAAGAAGTGAGTGCAGACTATCTTTATTTTTCAACATGTGTTAGTGTCATGTCAGATAATTGAGCTCAACACTGCTCTTTGAAATCCAGGAAGGACTTTGAAATCAGCCAGCTTCTCAGCAAGATTGAGGATGAACAGTCCCTTGGAGCTCAGCTTCAGAAGAAGATCAAGGAACTTCAGGTAATACTGTTTAACCTTAATTGCCCCTGGCTGAATTTTTTTCAGTGATTCGCAGAGTGATCTTGAGTGATTACTTCAATGCATTTGATTTCTAGGCTCGCATTGAGGAGCTGGAAGAGGAGATTGAGGCTGAGAGGTCTGCCCGTGCTAAGGTAGAGAAGCAGAGAGCTGACCTGTCCAGGGAGCTTGAGGAGATCAGCGAGAGGCTTGAGGAGGCTGGTGGAGCCACAGCTGCTCAGATTGAGATGAACAAGAAGCGTGAGGCTGAGTTCCAGAAGCTGCGCCGTGACCTTGAAGAGTCCACCTTGCAGCATGAATCCACTGCAGCAGCTCTCCGCAAGAAGCAGGCCGACAGCGTTGCTGAGCTGGGAGAGCAGATCGACAACCTGCAGCGCGTCAAGCAGAAGCTGGAGAAGGAGAAGAGTGAGTACAAGATGGAGATTGATGACCTGTCCAGCAACATGGAGGCTGTTGCCAAAGCCAAGGTGAGTGGATACTTCATGTTTTACAATGATCAGCAATATGAATTATTGGCTCAGAAGCACCTTTTCCATGCATCTGTGATGGTTTCAGGGCAACTTGGAGAAAATGTGCAGAACTCTTGAGGATCAACTCAGTGAAATCAAAGCTAAAAATGATGAGAATGTCCGCCAGCTGAATGACATTAATGGACAGAAAGCAAGACTCCAGACGGAGAATGGTAATTCACCTGACCTTAAACCAGTGTTTTACATTGATTCAAAATTTTCAGAAATAATGTATATATGACTTTCAAAGGTGAGTTTGGTCGTCAACTTGAGGAGAAAGAGGCTCTTGTTTCTCAGCTGACAAGAGGCAAGCAGGCTTTCACTCAGCAGATTGAGGAGCTCAAGAGACACATTGAGGAGGAAGTGAAGGTAGAAAAGTCTGTTTATATTTTCTTCTGTCATGTATGATGAGGTCAATAGACAAATCATTCCACACTCAACTTGTGTTATCCAGGCCAAGAATGCTCTGGCCCATGCTGTTCAGTCAGCCCGCCATGACTGTGATCTGCTCAGAGAGCAGTTTGAGGAGGAGCAGGAGGCCAAAGCTGAGCTGCAGAGAGGCATGT
>NW_015112699.1:46308-66056 GCF_001443285.1 Poecilia latipinna | reverse complement strand
GAGAACAAGAACCTGCAGCGTATGTAATTCCTGATTATTCAAGGAGTTGAGCAACTCCAAAGAGACAGATCATTTTTATGCTTCAGCCTCTATTAGTGTTATCAATCCTCTATTGATAGTTTATATTTGGCAGATTTCTACAATATATCTTCATTTTTTTATTCACTTTTGATTGCAGAGGAGATCTCAGATCTGACTGAACAGATCGGTGAGACTGGTAAGAGCATCCATGAGCTGGAGAAAGCTAAAAAGACTGTGGAGACTGAGAAGTCTGAAATTCAGGCTGCACTGGAAGAAGCTGAGGTAAAACATTTCTCGTCAGATGAACAACAATTTATAAAATACATCTACATATGCATACTCTCATACCTTTATATGTCTGTCATCTAACCTTGTTATATGCTTGACCTTTCAAGGGCACCCTGGAGCATGAAGAGTCTAAGATTCTCCGCGTCCAGCTGGAGCTCAACCAGGTCAAGAGCGAGATTGACAGGAAGCTGGCAGAGAAGGATGAAGAAATGGAGCAGATCAAGAGAAACAGCCAGAGGGTGATTGACTCCATGCAGAGCACTCTGGATGCTGAGGTCAGGAGCAGGAATGATGCCCTGAGAGTCAAGAAGAAGATGGAGGGAGACCTGAACGAGATGGAGATCCAGCTGAGCCACGCCAACAGACAGGCTGCCGAGGCCCAGAAACAACTGAGGAATGTCCAGGGACAACTCAAGGTGAGTTTTCTATTAAACAAAAATTAGAAGAATTTTAGAGGAAAACCATTCTAACATCCAAATTTATATTGCTGTTAGGATGCCCAACTGCACCTTGATGATGCTGTCAGAGGACAGGAGGACATGAAGGAGCAGGTGGCCATGGTGGAGCGCAGGAACAGTCTGATGGTAGCTGAGATTGAGGAGCTGAGAGCCGCTCTGGAGCAAACAGAGAGATCACGTAAAGTGGCCGAGCAGGAGTTGGTTGATGCCAGTGAGCGTGTTGGACTGCTGCACTCTCAGGTTGGGTTTTAGTTATTCACAAGAAACCAGGCCTTTCCAAGTCATGCAAGTCACACTTCTAAATTGTATCATTCTGATTAAATTTCAGAACACCAGCCTTCTGAACACCAAGAAGAAGTTGGAAAGTGATCTGGTCCAGGTTCAGGGTGAGGTGGACGATGCAGTTCAGGAAGCCAGAAACGCTGAGGAGAAGGCCAAAAAGGCTATCACTGATGTCAGTCTAAATATCAAACATGATCTAATTGCAACCCCTTTTTATTAACTGGTTTTAACCCAAAACCGGTGACAAACCATTTCTTCAGGCTGCCATGATGGCTGAAGAGCTGAAGAAGGAGCAGGATACCAGTGCTCACCTGGAGAGGATGAAGAAGAACCTGGAGGTTACAGTCAAGGACCTGCAGCATCGCCTGGATGAGGCTGAGAACCTCGCCATGAAGGGTGGCAAGAAGCAGCTCCAGAAACTGGAGCAGAGGGTATGAACAATTTCTGCTGTAAATCCACGTGGTGTAAATAACTATTAGTGATATTAAATTGTTTCCTTTTAAACAGGTCCGAGAATTGGAGACTGAAGTTGAAGGTGAGCAGAGACGTGGAGCCGATGCTGTTAAAGGAGTCCGCAAATATGAGAGGAGAGTTAAGGAGCTGACCTACCAGGTGACTATTCCATTCTGTGTTTTCTAAGCACTTATTAAGTACCTCTAAAACCAAAAAAAATAATATTATTTAACTCTGTATTAATTGTTGTGTTATTTGGAATAAGTCTTGACAAATCTTTTGTTCATCTATGTAGACCGAGGAGGACAAAAAGAATCTTGCAAGACTTCAGGATTTGGTGGACAAATTGCAGCTCAAAGTGAAGGCCTACAAGAGACAGGCTGAGGAGGCGGTAAGTGAAATGACTGATTGTCTGCCACCAAACAATGCCCCCTTTAAGTTAGCACATTACCAAGCTTTAATTTGGCATTTTGTGTAAACTAAAATAATTGGTATCTCAAAACCTTCAGGAGGAACAAGCCAACACCCACATGTCCAGGCTCAGGAAGGTCCAGCATGAGATGGAGGAGGCCCAGGAGCGTGCTGACATCGCTGAGTCTCAGGTCAACAAGCTCAGAGCCAAGAGCCGTGATACTGGAAAGGTGAGATCACATCTCAAAAAAATGATACCATCAACACAAGCTCTTTGACTATATCGTTTTATGATTGACTTTGGAATTTAATGAATATTTGCAGAGCTATTTTTATTTGATAAATATTTTATCTTTTTCTTTCTGAGAGAAAACTGTCTACCTTAATGTTTGCATCTTATACTGATTCATTTTTTTTCTTCTTTTTTTCTAGTCTGACAGCGCTGAGTAAGAGACACTCTCCATTGTGGAACATTATAATGCGGTTCATATAATATGAACTAGCTATAAAATGTCATCATATAATGTACTATTTCAATAAATATCTTTAAAATGTAATACCATTCAATGGTTTTGTTTCACTTTCTTGAAATATAACTTTAGAACGAGTTAGTCACTTATCCATAAAGGACAGATTTTTCCTCATTGTGTTTACACAACAGAGAAGAGATCTTTTAAAACCAGCTTTCTTTTGTTTTCTAAAGTAAGAATGATTTTTCATCACCAGAGAAAGACAAAAGTCAGATTTTGATCAAACACTAACTTTGAATAACGTTGGAATGGTGTCAGTTTACCCACCAACGGTAAAAATAATGTCCACTGAGGATTAATATCAAAAGGTATTTTTGGCTAAATGACCTTAACAATTCCAATACTTTTATGTAAACCCCTGTGCAAAACCAGAGGCTAAAAGACTTGATGAAAAAATGTATTATACTCCACATTACAAAGTAGAAAGCACAAGGCCAGCTTTATAACTTTGTATTTGGTCAAATATTATAAAATAACACAAGCAAAGCGACATCTGTGTTTTAAATAAAAGGACAGGTGAAGCATTTTCTTTTACAGTATTTTAATACATTCATAAACCAAGTTTCATTACAACACTAAAGGAATTTCTTAAGTCATGCATTATGGAAACCTTGATTTTCGAGCAAGCTATAAAATTATCATTTTAAGAGGAATATAAACCTGATTAAAAAATATACACACTGAAATTGCCATGCACAAGATAAAACTGGAGCTAGAATATCTTTAAGGACATATTTAAAAGTAGTTCTGTGTCTTGCATTTAGTGAACTTAGGCAACTGCACTGACTGCAACAAGGAATATATTAACTTTTTAAAGGAACATTTTTTCTTAAATGTGAATGGGATCATCCTCAATTTTTTTTCAATTTAAAAAGTTTAGTTCTCTTTGATCTTCTACATCTTAGCAGAAAAAGACATTCAACACTGTTTCATTAAATTATGTGTGCAGTTTTACATCTATTGTGAAGCAATGCTCTTCCAAGAAGAATTTACGTCGAAACAAAAGCAAATCCAATTTTAAAATATGTAAAGGCTTCTTCAAACACTTACTGTCTCAGGAAGATATTTTATATTCACTTGCTATACTGTACCCCTGCATCTACTACATAGTAAAACTGAACATGTAGCTATGGTTAAAACAGATGCCTCAAGTCAGTAACTCAGTCAACGTTCACATGGTCTGACTTATAAGTACTCAAAATGCCTCTGTCATCTGTTTTGCACCCTCACACACGAGGCAACACTAGCAGATGCCGTCCTATTTTGGATTGTGCTGCTCTAGCTTATACCCCCGTCTGAAACTGTGAGCAGTCATCAAATAAATTAGACAGGCGACCTATAAAATATGATATCTTCCACACAGCACCCCTCTTTCTCAGAAATTAAATTCTCAATCCCAAAGCCATGTGCTATTGTCCTTGTACCAAAGAAAAAATGCTAAGTCAATGTCTTATGACAACATGCGCACAAGTAAAATAAAGCCTGGCTTACCAGGCTTTACTTCCTCCTCCCCAGGCTAAGAGTTGTTGTTTTTATTTTTTAAAAATATTTGAATAAATTGTTTTTATCTGCGCAGTGGTGCAGTTGGTAGCATTGTTGTCTCGTACCAAAAAGATCTTGGGTTCGAATCCCAGCCCAGGGTCTTTTTCTTCATGGAGTTTGCATGTTTTCCCTGTATGCATGGTTTCTCTCCAGGTATTCCGGCTTCCTCCCACAGTCCAAAAACATAACTGTCATGTTAATGGACTGGCACATCAATGGACACCTCTCACCCGCTGGAGATAGGCACCAGGACCCCTTGTCACCCCACTAGGAATAAGTGTGTATGATAATGGATGGATAGATTTTTTTAATACACCAGTGACCCCAGGCTCTGTGTCTTCGCTGAAACGTGATAAAAGTTTTTGGTTTTTTTGTAGCGCCACAATGCATCAAACAGTGTCATATCAAATGTCTTCTCTGGCAGATGAAAGGCAGAGTTGACTTACTTATATTTATGACAAGTGTTATAAATATAACATATTTATATAACATATAAAGTGTTTATGACAGGGTCACAACCCGTCAAAGTGTTACCAAATTATTCAAGCAAGACATTGTCATAATGAGAGGTACCAGGACTCGAAGGCAAGCAACAACTACGGACAGCAAACTCAGTTTACAGATTTATTGGACAAGAAGGTGTAATGGGAAAACGATGGAGAGGTGTAGGTCAGCTGCAGCAGGGAGGAAACGGGCCAGAGGAGGAACTGAGAAATGGGTGAGCAGTTAGACAGAGGAATAATGACAGGAATGATGATGTAACCTGATGAGGGCTTACGGATTGGGGGTTCAGGTGAGCAGAGGAGGGTACAGCAGTTGGGGCAGCGAGGGGTCTCCAGGTGGGGAAGTTCCAGCAGGTAACTGAGGGTGGACAGGCAGCAGCAGGGTGGTGGTGGTGGTGGAGGAATCCAGGGGCTCGGCCAAGCTGAACAGCGAGGGCCAGGTAGTCCAGGTGGATCTGATTCTCAGAGAGAGGTCGGGGCTGGTTCTAGGAGGAAGAAAGATGGAAGAGGCGTCAGGAACAAGTTAGACACTTGAGACAGCACTGAGAGCTAGAGTGTACCACTGTAGAAGCGGAACCATCTGGCATCGTCTTCTGGGAAGCCGCTCCTATTTAAGGCCATTGTTGATTGGAGATGACGAGCACCAGCTAGATCCCATCAGCCTGCCACCCTGAAAATGTAGAGAAAAACACTCCCCTGCAGAACCCAACAGACATGGAATAATTATCCTGGTGGAAAACACAACTGTGTCTAAATTTTAACAATATAACCCAAGCTACAACAACCAGCCAGAATTTCACTAAGTTTTTAATGAAGCCCATCACAACCAGGTGTCCAAGCACACAACATACACCAAGCAAGAGACCCAATGGAGCCAGGTGAGGGACGACCAAGTCATTGATTTACTCAATATGCTACAAGGAAGATGAGCCTCTATGTACTTAAAAAATGGGCCTCCAAGCTACTCAAATGCGAATCTCCAAAATTCACAAAGACTCCTGAATAGGTGTCTAAACAGAATAAGCCATTTGTTTGGAATAAGTTTNTATTAACTGGTTTTAACCCAAAACTGGTGACAAACCATTTCTTCAGGCTGCCATGATGGCTGAAGAGCTGAAGAAGGAGCAGGACACCAGTGGTCACCTGGAGAGGATGAAGAAGAACCTCGAGGTTACAGTCAAGGACCTGCAGCACCGCCTGGATGAGGCTGAGAACCTCGCCATGAAGGGTGGCAAGAAACAGCTCCAGAAACTGGAGCAGAGGGTATGAACTTTCTGTAAATTCATGTGGTGTAAATAATTTGTAGTGATATTAAATTGTTTCCTTTTAAACAGGTCCGAGAATTGGAGACTGAAGTTGAAGGTGAGCAGAGACGTGGAGCCGATGCTGTTAAAGGAGTCCGCAAATATGAGAGGAGAGTTAAGGAGCTGACCTACCAGGTGATTATTTTATTCTGTGTTTTCTAAGCACTTATTAAGTACCTCTAAAACCAAAAAAAATAATATTATTTAACTCTGTATTAATTGTTGTGTTATTTGGAATAAGTCTTGACAAATCTTTTGTTCATCTATGTAGACCGAGGAGGACAAAAAGAATCTTGCAAGACTTCAGGATTTGGTGGACAAATTGCAGCTCAAAGTGAAGGCCTACAAGAGACAGGCTGAGGAGGCGGTAAGTGAAATGACTGATTGTCTGCCACCAAACAATGCCCCCTTTAAGTTAGCACATTACCAAGCTTTAATTTGGCATTTTGTGTAAACTAAAATAATTGGTATCTCAAAACCTTCAGGAGGAACAAGCCAACACCCACATGTCCAGGCTCAGGAAGGTCCAGCATGAGATGGAGGAGGCCCAGGAGCGTGCTGACATCGCTGAGTCTCAGGTCAACAAGCTCAGAGCCAAGAGCCGTGATACTGGAAAGGTGAGATCACATCTCAAAAAAATGATACCATCAACACAAGCTCTTTGACTATATCGTTTTATCATACACTTTGTAATTTAATGAATATTTGCAGAACTATTTTTATTTGACAAATATTTTGTTTTGTTTTCTGAGAGAAAACTGCCTACCTTAATGTTTGCATCTTATACTGATTCATTTTCTTTCTTCTTTTTTCTAGTCTGACAGCGCCGAGTAAGAGACACTCTCCATTGTGGAACATTATAATGCGGTTCATATAATATGAACTAGCTATAAAATGTCATCATATAATGTACTATTTCAATAAATATCTTTAAAATGTAATACCATTCAATGGTTTTGTTTCACTTTCTTGAAATATAACTTTAGAACGAGTTAGTCACTTATCCATAAAGGACAGATTTTTCCTCATTATGTTTACTCAACAGAGAAGAGATCTTTTAAAACCAGCTTTCTTTTGTTTTCTAAAGTAAGAATGATTGTTTATCACCAGAGAAAGACAAAAGTCAGATTTTGATCAAACACTAACTTTGAATAACGTTGGAATGGTGTCAGTTTACCCACCAACGGTAAAAATAATGTCCACTGAGGATTAATTTCAAAAGGTATTTTTGGCTAAATGACCTTAACAATTCCAATACTTTTATGTAAACTCCTGTGCAAAACCAGAGGCTAAAAGACTTGATGAAAAAATGTATTATACTCCACACTACAAAGTATGAAGCACAAGGCCAGCTTTATAACTTTGTATTTGGTCAAACATTATAAAATAACACAAGCAAAGCGACATCTGTGTTTTAAATAAAAGGACAAGTGAAGCATTTTCTTTTACAGTATTTTAATACATTCATAAACCAAGTTTCATTACAACACTAAAGGAATTTCTTAAGTCATGCATTATGGCAACCTTGATTTTTGAGCAAGCTATAAAATGATCATTTCAAGAGGAATATAAACCTGATTAACAAATAAACATACTCTGAAACTGCCATGCACAAGATAAAACTGGAGCTAGAATATCTTTAAGGACACATTTAAAAGTAGTTCTGTGTCTTGCATTTAGTGAACTTAGGCAACTGCACGGACTGCAACAAGGAATATATTAACTTTTTAAAGGAACATTTTTTCTTAAATGTGAATGGGATCATCCTCAATTTTTTTTCAATTTAAAAAGTTTAGTTCTCTTTGATCTTCTACATCTTAGCAGAAAAAAACATTCAACACTGTTTCATTAAATTATGTGTGCAGTTTTACATCTATTGTGAAGCAATGCTCTTCCAAGAAGAATTTACGTCGAAACAAAAGCAAATCCAATTTTAAAATATGTAAAGGCTTCTTCAAACACTTACTGTCTCAGGAAGATATTTTATATTCACTTGCTACACTGTACCCCTGCATCTCCTACATAGTAAAACTGAACATGTAGCTCTGGTTAAAACAGATACCTCAAGTCAGTAACTCAGTCAACGTTCACATGGTCTGACTTATAAGTACTCAAAATGCCTCTGTCATCTGTTTTGCACCCTGACACACGAGGCAACACTAGCAGATGCCGTCCTATTTTGGTTTGTGCTGCTCTAGCTTATACCCCCATCTGAAAATGTGAGCAGTCATCACATAAATTGGACAGGCGGCCCATAAAATATGATATCTCCCCCACAGCACCCCTCTTTCCCATGTTGGGCAGAGATTTAGTGATGGATGTGTTTCTAATTTTGTGACTAGCTAACCATAAACTGAAAGTAATTAAGATAAAAATTCAATGTACTACTTAGCTTATATATATTTAAGATCTAAAACTTTGCATTGCTAATGTTAATAATAGTAAGGCAACCTTAAATGTAATAAACATGTGCAATGTTGAATTGTACTCTTTGCTAAAATACAGTATGTGATGATTCCTTAAATAACTCAAATTTTAGAGTGTCCTAAACTTTATTTGTAGGTAGTAGTTTGAGTTATCTTTTTTTATCCTTTTAACCTGTGAAAATATATATCACAACCACAAAGTAAGAAAAAAAAATTGTGCACATTAAAAAATCTCATAAAGAGAAAGATGAATCAATCACATGTGGTTTTGATATTCTAACCCAAATTTACTTTTACATGTAAATGATCACTGGAAAACACTACCTCTGTTTTAAACTTGCATTATACATTTAAATGTTTGAAGTTGCGAGCTTGGGTGAAACATACACATAACAATATGAAATCAGTTATTAAAACAAAACTATTCTTTAGAGATGGTATCTTTTTAGGAGCTGGTAAAGTACCTGTCGATATATTGGCATACCAACATATCTATTTAAAGGACTTGACATTTCTAAGTATATCATCTCTCAAAATGCTTTATCTAGTTCATCATAAATCAGTCCACACATGCATAGACAGGTTCCTACAAAAAAGCCTTTAAAAATACATCTGAAGCTATACGAAGGGAAAGTTCAAGTTGACACAAGACTAATGTATATCGTATTTAATATTATTAAATAGTCAGTGATCCCTGCTATATCTCAAAAAGATTAATACAATGATAACCATCACATCACTTATTCATGTCAACAATTAGGAAAGTTCTTGAGTGTAATTGGAAAACTCTAAACATAGTCACAATCTGCTTTTGGCCAAGATTGCACATTTCAGTATATGATTCAACAACTGGGGAATACTGTTTTCTCCTATGTTTGATTATTTAAATTTTACTGTACTTGTCCACATGTTTTCTTCAACAGAGGTCTAAATTTTAAACATGAGAATTTATATACTTTTTTATTGACTTTACAGAGGTTGATGGTTCTATTATGATCTGTATGGATTCAAACAGTGGACTTAGTGTGCTCATCAGCAAAAGCGTGAAAGCAAATGGAGCCATTAACCCTTGACCAGGCAGTCCCTGCATAGGGATCAGCTGTAATCAGTCATTAAAACAGAACCCACTGCTATTTTTAGAAACCTGCTGAGAAGGGCACATTCAGGACCACCTGCACTTCTGTGACTTAAAAGGATTTAACAATGTGTGTCATTTCATTTGCATCACATTACAGAGAGGACCTTCAAGCTCATTTTAACACCAAAGTTTTTAAACATAGCGCCAATAAGAAAATTAGGGTTTGGCCATTTATGTCTTTGATGTAACAATGGTTCTTCTTACATCAAAAGCCATTGACGTAACAATGTCTCTTAAATAATAACTCTTTATTATTTAAAGAGTTAGATTCTGTTCAATTGTGTCATATCTGTAAGTAATTTGATTTGTCAGTTCACCTGCAGAATTGAGTGTGTAGGTAACACCCACAAGAAACTAAATTCTCAATCCCAACACCACCTGCTATTGTCCTTGTACCAAAGAGAAAATGCTAAGTCAATGTCTTATGACAACATGCACTGGGACAAACACCAGTGTTTCCCCTACCATTATTCAAGGAGGGTGCCTCGCTTTGCCAACGAGACCTCTGTCCCCTTCAAGAAGATCAAGGCATTTGTCATGATCCGTGGTTTTCTGTGCGTTTTGAGTTTTCGATGTTTTCCTGTTTCCCTGTGAGTCTCTGTCCTGTCCTCCCCGTTGATTGCTCCCCAGGTGTGTCTCNTGTCTGCCACCAAACAATGCCCCCTTTAAGTTAGCACATTACCAAGCTTTAATTTGGCATTTTGTGTAAACTAAAATAATTGGTATCTCAAAACTTTCAGGAGGAACAAGCCAACACCCACATGTCCAGGCTCAGGAAGGTCCAGCATGAAATGGAGGAGGCCCAGGAGCGTGCTGACATCGCTGAGTCTCAGGTCAACAAGCTCAGAGCCAAGAGCCGTGAAACTGGAAAGGTGAGATCACATCTCAAAAAAATGATACCATAAGCACAAGCTCTTTGACTATATCGACTTTGGAATTTAATGAATATTTGCAGAGCTATTTTTATTTGATAAATATTTTATCCTGCTTTCTTTCTGAGAGAAAACTGTCTACCTTAATGTTTGCATCTTATACTGATTCTTTTTTTCTTCTTTTTTTCTAGTCTGACAGTGCTGAGTAATAGAGACCCTCCATTGTGGAACATTATAATGCGGTTCATATAATATGAACTAGCTATAAAATGTCATCATATAATGTACTATTTCAATAAATATCTTTAAAATGTAATACCGTTCAATGGTTTTGTTTCACTTTCTTGAAATATAACTTTAGAACAAGTTAGTCACTTATCCATAAAGGACAGATTTTTCCTCATTATGTTTACTCAACAGAGAAGAGATCTTTTAAAATCAGCTTTCTTTTGTTTTCTAAAGTAAGAATGATTTTTCATCACCAGAGAAAGACAAAAGTCAGATGTTGATCAAACACTAACTTTGAATAACGTTGGAATGTTGTCAGTTTACCCACCAACGGTAAAAATAATGTCCACTGAGGATTAATATCAAAAGGTATTTTTGGCTAAATGACCTTAACAATTCCAATACTTTTATGTAAACTCCTGTGCAAAACCAGAGGCTAAAAGACTTGATGAAAAAATGTATTATACTCCACACTACAAAGTATGAAGCACAAGGCCAGCTTTATAACTTTGTATTTGGTCAAACATTATAAAATAACACAAGCAAAGCGACATCTGTGTTTTAAATAAAAGGACAAGTGAAGCATTTTCTTTTACAGTATTTTAATACATTCATAAACCAAGTTTCATTACAACACTAAAGGAATTTCTTAAGTCATTAAGAGGAATATAAACCTGATTAAAAAATATACACACTGAAATTTCCATGCACAAGATAAAACTGGAGCTAGAATATCTTTAAGGACACATTTAAAAGTAGTTCTGTGTCTTGCATTTAGTGAACTTAGGCAACTGCACGGACTGCAACAAGGAATATATTAACTTTTTAAAGGAACATTTTTTCTTAAATGTGAATGGGATCATCCTCAATTTTTTTTCAATTTAAAAAGTTTAGTTCTCTTTGATCTTCTACATCTTAGCAGAAAAAAACATTCAACACTGTTTCATTAAATTATGTGTGCAGTTTTACATCTATTGTGAAGCAATGCTCTTCCAAGAAGAATTTACGTCGAAACAAAAGCAAATCCAATTTTAAAATATGTAAAGGCTTCTTCAAACACTTACTGTCTCAGGAAGATATTTTATATTCACTTGCTACACTGTACCCCTGCATCTCCTACATAGTAAAACTGAACATGTAGCTCTGGTTAAAACAGATACCTCAAGTCAGTAACTCAGTCAACGTTCACATGGTCTGACTTATAAGTACTCTGTCATCTGTTTTGCACCCTCACACACGAGGCAACACTAGCAGATGCCATCCTATTTTGGATTGTGCTGCTCTAGCTTATACCCACGTCTGAAAATGTGAGCAGTCATCAAATAAATTAGACAGGCGACCTATAAAATATATCTTCCACACAGCACCCCTCTTTCCCAGAAATTAAATTTCCAATCCCAAAGCCATGTGCTATTGTCCTTGTACCAAAGAAAAAATGCTAAGTCAATGTCTTATGACAACATGCGCACAAGTAAAATAAAGCCTGGCTTACCAGGCTTTACTTCTTCCTCCCCAGGCTAAGAGTTGTTGTTATTTTATTTTTTTAAAATATTTGAATAAATTGCTTTTATCTGCGCAGTGGTGCAGTTGGTAGCATTGTTGTCTTGCACGAAAAAGATCTTGGGTTCGAATCCCAGCCCGGGGTCTTTTTCTTCATTTAGTTTGCATGTTCTCCCTGTATGCATGGTTTCTCTCCAGGTATTCCGGCTTCCTCCCACAGTCCAAAAACATAACTGTCATGTTAATGGACTGGCACGTTAATGGACACCTCTCACCCGCTGGAGATAGGCACCAGCACCCCTTGTCACCCCACTAGGAATAAGCGTGTATGATAATGGATGGATAGATTTTTTTAATACGCCAGTGACCCCAGGCTCTGTGTCTTCGCTGAAACTTGATAAAAGTTTTTGGTTTTTTTGTAGCGCCACAATGCATCAAACAGTGTCATATCAAATGTCTTCTCTGGCAGATGTCAGGCAGAGTTGATGGGTGTGGCTGTCTAAAGATCAGAGAAACTTGTACCATAAAGCCTGGGCTACCGAAGCATTAATAACATAAACCTTCATAATTTTTAAAGTGTAATCAGAAATAAGTATTTAACAAATTTATGTCAGATCATGATTTCTTGGTTAAAGTCAAGATGTCACAACAAAGACATTTCAAATAATGTCAACCTTGTATTAAAAGTTTCATGATTTACCGAATGACACTTCGTGACAATAGTCAAAAATATTCATGAAGACTTACTTATATTCATGATAAGTGTTATGTCATGTTTATGACAGGGTCACAACCCGTCAAAGTGTTACCAAATTATTCAAACAAGACATGGAATAATTTTCCTGGTGGAAAACACAACTGTGTCTAAATTTTAACAATATAACCCAAACTACAACAACCAGCCAGAATTTCACTNCTAGCTGTGTGCTCTAGTTCTTTCCCGTGCTGCCTGTCCTGGACTGTTGCTTGTGGATTATTGTCACTATTAAAACCATTATTATCACCATCATACCTGGGTCTCTGCGTTCATCTCCTCACCATCAACTACACCGTTCATGACAGCATTTAGTTATCATACATGTTCCGTATTGTCCATCCATCTTCTTCCGCTTATCCGGGATCGGGTCGTGGGGGTAGCAGCCTAAGAAGGGAGGCCCAGACTTCCCTCTCCCCAGCCACTTGTTCCAGCTCCTCCAGGGGAACCCCAAGGCGTCCCCAGGCCAGCCGAGAAACACAGTCCCTCCAGCGTGTCCTGGGTCTTCCCCAGGGCCTCCTCCCGGTGAGACATGCCCAGAACACCTCACCAGGGAGGTGTCCAGAAGGCATCCTGACCAGATGCCCGAGTCACCTCAACTGGCTCCTCTCGACGTGAAGGAGCAACGGCTCTACTCTGAGTCCCTCCCAGACGACCGAACTTCTCACCCTATCTCTAAGGAAGAGCAAAGCCACCCTACGGTGAAAACCCATTTCAGCTGCTTGTATCCGGGACCTCATTCTTTTGGTCATGACCCAAAGCTCATGACCATAGATGAGGGTAGGATCGTAGATCGACTGGTAAATCGAGAGCTTCACTTTTTGGCTCAGCTCTCTCTCCACCACGATGGACCGGTACAGCGCCTGCTTAACTGCAGACGCTGCGCCAATCCGCCTGTCGATCTCCTGCTCCCTTATTCCCTCATTTGTGAACAAGATCCCCAGATAATTAAACTCCTCCACTTGGGGCAGGACACCCTCCCTGACCCGGAGAAGGCACTCTACCCTTTTCCGGCTCAAGACCATGGCCTCGGATTTGGAGGCACTGATCCCCATCCCGGCCGCTTCTCACTCGGCTGCGAACCGCTCCAGTGAGAGCTGCAGATCACCACCTGATGAAACCAACAGGACCACATCATCCGCAAAAAGCAGAGATGCGATCCTAAAGCCACCAAAACGGATCCCCTCAACACCTTGGCTGTGCCTAGAAATTCTGTCCATGAAAGTAATGAACAGAATTGGTGACAAAGGGCAGCCTTGCCGGAGTCCAACTCTCACTGAAAACGAGCCCAACTTAATGCCGACAATGCAGACCAGACTCTGACACTGGTCATACAGGGACCCAACAGCCCGTATCAAAGGGCCCGGTACCCCATACTCCCGGAGGACCCCCCCCAAGGACTCCCTGAGGGACACGGTCGAATGCCTCCTCCAAGTCCACAAAACACATGTAGACCGGTTGGGCGAACTCCCACACAGGACCCTGCTGAGTGGTTAGAGCTGGTGCAGTGCTCCACGGCCAGGAGGAAAACCACACTGCTCTTCCTGAATCCGAGGTTCGACGATCCGACAAACCCTCCTCTCCAGGACCTCTGAATAGACCATGCCAGGGAGGCTCAAGAGTGTGACCCCTCTGTAATTGGAGCACACCCCCCGGTCCTCCTTTCTGAACAGGGGAACCACCACCCCAGTCTGCCAATCCAGGGAAACTGCCCCTGATGTCTATGCAATATTGCAGAGTCGCATCAGCCAACACAACCCTACAATATCCAGAGCCTTAAGGAACTCCAGTCAAATCTCATCCACCCCCGGGGCCCCGCCACCAAGGAGCTTTTTAACCACCTCGGCGACCTCGTCCTCAGAGATTGGAGAGCCTGACCCAGAGTCCCCAGGGTCATCTTCCTCAAAGGAAGGCATGTTGGTGGGATTGAGAAGGTCTTCGAAGTATTCTGCCCACCGGCCCACAACGTTCTGAGTCAAGGTCAGCAGCACACCATCCCCACTATAAACAGTGTTGGTGCTGTACTGCTTCCCCCTCCTGAGATGCCGGATGGTGGACCAGAATCGCCTCGAAGCCGTACAGAAGTCTTTCTCCATGGCCTCTCCAAAGCCTGCCAGAGGTGGGAGTTAAAGCTCCGTCTCACAGGAGACTTTGCCAGACATTCCCAGCAGACCCTCACAACACTTTTGGGCCTGCCAGGTCTGACCGCCATCCTCCCCCACCACTGGAGCCAACTCACCACCAGGTAGTGGTGGTGACTCTCTTCACCCGAGTGTCCAATACATACGACCGCAGATCCGATCATCGAACTGCGGCCTAAGGTGTCCTGGTGCCAAGTGCACATATGGATACCTTTATGCCTGAACATGGTGTTTGTTTGCACAGAAGTTCAACAACAGAACACCGCTCGAGTTCAGATGCATTCCTCCCAATCAGACCTAAGAGAGTCCTCAGGAGGGGACTTCCTTGGGTGGGTGGGTAATCTGAACTGTTGTTCAGCCTGTAAGCACAAACAACAGTCAGAACCCATCCCCCTACCCGTAGGCGGAGGGAGACTACCCTCTCGTTCACTGGGGTAAACCCCAACGTACAGGCATCGAGATGGGGGGCAACATGTATGCCCGCTCCTGCCCTGCGCCTCTCACCTTGGGCAACTCCAGAGTGGAAGTATGTCCATCCCTTCTCAAGGAGACTGGTTCCAGAACCAGAGCCATGCATTGAGGTTAAACCAACTATTTCTAGCCAGAACCTCTCGGCCTCACACACTAGCTCTGGCTCCTTCCCCACCAGAGAGGTGACATTCCACGTCCCAAGAGCCAGCTTCTGCAACTGAGGATCGGAGCGCCAGGGCCCCCTCCCTCGGCCACCACCCATCACACACTGCACTTCACCCCTTTGGCCCCTCCAACAGGTGGTGATCCCATTGGAAAGGGGACCCACGTCTCCTCTGTGAGCTGAGCCCAGCCGGGCTCCATGGGTAAAAGCCCGGCCACCAGGCACTCCCCAACATGCCCCACTTCCATGCCTGGCTCCAGAGTGGGCTCCAACGACCCACGTCCAGGCGAGGGAACACTAAGTCTAACGTTATTGTCCGTCATAAGGGGTCTTCGGGCTGCATTTGATCAGATTCCTCACCCAGGACCTGTCTGCCTTGGGTGACCCTGGGGCATGAAGCCCCAGACAGTATAGCTCCTGGGATCACTGGCACACTCAAACTCCTTCGCCACAATAAGGTGGCAGTCCATGGAGAGGTTCCGTGTTGTTGTAAGTCATTTTAGTAGCCTATCATAATAATGCCAGAACATGTCATAAGCTATTTCTTTCCTTATGTGGTCTCTCTACTTTCAGCTTTCTCTCATTCTAGGTTGAGCATTAAGCTTGGCACCATGGTGCGTGCGACAACCGTGCCACCTGTCTCAAATTTGACTATTTGCAAGGTGGTCTTGCAGAACGGGTTCACCTTTACTGGCATTTATATGGGTCTCTACGAGGGCTCCTTTTGGGAGAAAACTACATCAAGATACAAGTCGAGTATAAAAGCTGAACTGCTTGCATGCTTAATGCAAACTTAAAAGGATAACAAGACTCAGCCTTTACTCTCTTGCAAGTAGCAGCAGAAGTAACTCTCCTAACTCTTGGTACATATGGCTGAGGTACAATTAGGCAAAATAGCCTAAGTGCTTCAAATCCTGCCCCTGACACACAGAAAAAAGTCCACTCATCACAAAATAAAAGATTTTGCTTTGGCTTGGCTGTCGAAGGGGAAATACTCTCCCTGTCAGTGTAGCAAGTTCACTTTGTTTTTAATACAAACATTTTCAAAACTCTGCGATGAACTGGTGGCCTGTATAGGGTGTACTCTGCCTCTCGCCCATTGACATCTGAAGATAGTCACCAGCACCCCTCCCAACCCCAGTGGGATATGGGTGTAAGAAAACGGATGAATGGACTTTCTGCAAAGTATTTTATTTTCACTTTTACTACTTTTAAATACATTTCCTATTTTCTGTTACTAAATCAAAGGTTTCATGACACTACTTGTTGCACAGGGGCAGTAATTAATGCAGCACACTGCTTCTCGATGTGCGAAGCTACCTCTTTTTCCCTCACAGTTTAGATGGGCCGTCTGTGCTGGGAGTTTTCTGCATTGGGAGCTGTATCTGTCCACTGATATATATATTTTTAAATGTATCTTTTACAACAGTGCCCTGGCCAAGACAACAGCGCAAAGTGTTATATTTTATAAAATATCAACATATACATTTAAACTTACAGGTAAATGATGAATGTCAAATCTAACTAATAATTAATATACATTAACTAAAATACAGACTAAAGTGCACTAAAATAAAGCCTGAACCAGTCAAAAGCACATCACTGAGCAGAAACATTTGTTCAAACATTCAACATATGGACATAACAGAGGATAAATACTGCACTTACAGCAACCGTAGATAGATAAGATAATTCAGGGTTTCCAACAGCGTATTATAAGCCTGGTGGGTCGTCAGGCTTTACTTCCTCCTCCCCAGGCTAAGCATTGTTGTTTTTATAAAAAAAAAAAAATGTTTGAATCATTTTTTTTATCTGCACAGTGGTGCAGTTGGTAGCATTGTTGTCTTGCACCAAAAAGGTCCTGGGTTCGAATCCCAGCCTGAGGTCTTTCTTCATGTTCTCCCTGTATATGCATGGGTTCTCTCCAAATACTCCAGCTTCCTCCCACAGTCCAAAGACATAACTGTCATGTTAATGGACAGCTCTCACCCGCTGGAGATAGGCACCAGCACCTCTTGCAACCCTACTAGGGATAAGCATGTATGATAATGGATGGATAGATTTTTTTTATACACCAGTCACCCAAGACGCGTGGCTCTGTGTCTGCGCTGAAACTTGATAAAAGTTTTTGTTTTTGTTCCTCGGTGGGACAGTGTTCATGTGGTGGTGGCTTAGAACTTGAAAGAGCTATTGTGCTCAACTTGTAGTAACGCAGCATGCTGGGTGGTTTTTTTTTGTTTTGTTTTTTTTGCAGCACCACAATGAATCAAATTGTGCCATATCAAATGTCTTCTCTGGCAGATGTCAGGCAGAGTTGATGTGTGTGGCAGTCCAAAGATCAGAAAAAACTCGTACCATAAACCCCAGGCTAGCGAAACAAATAGTCTCTGCGGAGCTTATTACAAACTCAACAGTCACAAAATGAAAAAGCTTGGTCCCCACAAGAGCCAAGTTTAATTGGCTGAGATTAAAAGCAATCATGAGATTGTAATTTGCTGAGATATTTGTGAACAAACAGAGCTCAAACTCAAGATTAAACTCATAGCATCCATGCAGTGGATTGGAGCTATGGTAACAAAACAATATAACTATGAAGATGTTCGTCGCACTTTTGCAAAGTAAACTTGCTAGCTCCTTAAAATCTTACATTTAAATGTTAAACAATTTTAAATCTTTTTAAATTATCAATCTTGAAACCATTAAAAATTAATATCACTGTAACTCTCAGTTAACAAACAAGTGTTAAAATTCTGGATCTATGGTTTATGTTAAAATGCTATGTTTATGGGGGGCCCTGAATTTCTGGGGGTGTTCAAGTGGCTGCTGAGTTCATTTATATCTTCGTTTGCCTCTAAATGTGATCAGCATTATAAAAGGTTTTTAAATCTACTAGTTAAGATTTAACAGAAGGGGGAAAAAATATATATTTATTTTAATTATGTTTTTTTTTTTGGTTTGTTGTTTTCAACAGTATAGTTGTGTAGTTATTTCTACATTTCCTGTCAACATTTGTAAAACAAAAACACAATGGGCACAGGTGACCTGTCCAGGGTATACCCCGCCTCTCGCCCATTTACCGCTGGAGATGAACACCAGTACCCCTCCCGATCCCACTACGGACAAGAATGCATGATAATGGATGGATGATGGAAACACTGCGTGGAACGCCTTTTCACCCCGTCAAACTAGCTTAGCAAGTTTTCTGTGGGAAATCCTGTAATTATTTAATGCAACACAAAGGTAATGAACTTTAATTTGAGGATTTGTTTTGTATGCTTCTATTGTTTGGTGCATTCAACAAGCTTGTCTGTCTTCCTACATTTTGTCTTGGAAGTGCATAATTACTTAATTTGAGAGAACATATTTCTTATACCTTCTGAACTTAGAAGAATGATTAGTCTGTACCTCCCCCCAAAATTAGGATAAAGATAGGTGATTTTGAACAGAGCTTCAATTAAAATCTATTTAAAGGCCTGTCACTGTCAAAATATACATGAATAGTGATCTCTAGTTAAAATTTATTGAAGCAAGACATGGAATAATTTTCCTGGTGGAAAACACAACTGTGTCTAAATTTTAACAATATAACCCAAACTACAACAACCAGCCAGAATTTCACTGAGTTTTTAATGAAGCCCATCACAACCAGGTGTCCAAGCACACAACCCACACCAAGCAAGAGACCCAATGGAGCCAGGTGAGGGACGACCAAGTCATTGATTTACTCAGTATGCTACAAGGAAGATGAGCCTCTATGTACTTAAAAAATGGGCCTCCAAGCTACTCAAATGCGAATCTCCAAAATTCACAAAGACTCCTGAATAGGTGTCTAAACAGAGTAAGTCATTTATTTGGGATAAGTTTCAGAACAGGGTTGCAGATGCTTGAAAGCTGAAACTGAAACTCTTTCTTTCAGTGTTGTTTTTTCCCTTTTGACAAAGATGACTTCCTTCACCTCTCTTTCAAACCACATGTTCTCTCTGTTCAGAACCTGGACATCATTGTCGACAAAAGGTGATTTGCTCTTGAGGTGCAAATGTACAGCTGAATCTTGCCCCAGGCTGCTGACTCTTCTGTGTTCTACCATGTGTTGATGAAGTTATTTGGTTTCACTGATGTAGAAGACAGTAAAAATGTTGTTGCATTGGACAGTATACACAATGTCACTGCTGACTCCGCTGTTGACTATATGATGCTTTTTAATGTTTTAACAATGTAAAGTACTTTGAACTGCCATGTTCAAAATACCTGAACATGGCAGTT
>NW_015112699.1:0-43184 GCF_001443285.1 Poecilia latipinna | reverse complement strand
TTGCAAAGTAAACTTGCTAGCTCCTTAAAATCTTAAATTTAAATGTTAAACAATTTTAAATCTTTTTAAATTATCCGCTGTTGACTCCGCTGTTGACTATATGATGCTTTTTAATGTTTTAACAATGTAAATTACTTTGAACTGCCATGTTCAAAATACCTGAACATGGCAGTTTTGTATAGCTGAAATGTGCTACTAAAGAAAATCTTGATTGATTACTGTATAGGTTTTGAAACATCTTTAAGAAAAATTGATCAAATATCTAGTTCTCCTTGATTAAAGCCTGTTGATTCAGACATGACTCAAATGACTGGGAATATACACAGGCACATATGACACAAACTGTCCATGCGGATGAAAGTCAATTGGTTGTTCAAGAACATCTCAGAAACAAGCAAAGTGAGATTTACCTGAAAGGTGACTAAACGGTTGACAGACAGAAAAAGAAGCTACTGCTCTAAAAGAACTTAAGGTTATTTTTAGAACATTATCTGAAAATAATCTAACACAATAAATTACATTTTAGATTATAAATCTCTGTAAACCTAGAGCAAATAAATGTGCACTATAAATATATCTTCTTCCCTATGCTAAGCACGATTCATTGCTCTGTGCCTAAGCTGAATTTATTTTTGACCATGGTAATATTATCATCATATACTGCAACAGAACAAATTATGAGCCAAGTCCTGCAGAATTTCAAACATGAACTTCATCGTGGATACAATCCAAGATTGTTTTTAGCATCAAGAAAATTCCCAATATTTTACTTCCTAAATGAAGTACTCTCCATATATGTATATATTTTTATGTCCCTTAAACTGTGGTCATTCATAATATTTATGAGAAGCATTTTTTTATGGTGTTAAATGACCTTAGCTGGATTTATTTCAAACTCCATTCCAAGAAGATTTATTACACCTATCCAGTTCAAATGGAAGGTCCATTAATTAACATTCTATTTTGGATGTCTGAGGCATTTCAGTCCTTCAGAGAAACCTTGTAAATTTGATATAAAAATTTACTAGGTTCACATATGTGACCTATAAACCTCGTCTAAACACATCATCGTTCAACAATTAAGTACATTCTTGCAATTGACCAGGAGGTAAACTGTAAACATGACCAATACCTTTTTATAAACACAGTCAAGATTAAAATTTTGTTAAGGGGCCAAGCCGTTGATTTACTAATACATAAATCAAATACGGCAGAAGCGTCACAATTTTCTTTTAAAGGAATCGAGTTAAAAAATTTGCTAGTGTATAGAACATCAAATATTATAGAATCCACATGTAATACTGATGTAGTTTTAATTAATTATTTATTTAATTAAAACTAATCTAGACAACCCATTTGCTGTGGGATCATGAAATATGAAACAATTATTTATTTCGGACAGCATCAACCTCAAGCAATGAGGTGTCAAACATTCATGACCAAACTGATCAGGCAACATGCTGAGGAGGCTGGGCTGTTGAATATAAAAGCAGCAGCACAAGACATTTGCTCTAACTGGCAGGCCTCTAAGACAGGTGAGTGTAGTACAGTTATCCCATATATTTTTTTATGATACAATTTAACAGCAAACCACTTCATTTATGTAAAACATTCTTTACTGATTACTTTTGAGTTAAAATCTATGAACACATACAGTTTCTGTATTGGACAATTATACACCCAAAACACTAGAATATCTTACATAGTTATAAAATCTTTACAAAAACTTTGCCCAACTATGTTTTTTACTTTGTAGTACCTTGGCACTTCAGGACACTGAAATATTTCTGTTTGCATCAGCTGAGGTAATTTTTCAGGAGGCAGTTATGAATTTATATTAATGTAATTTTGTTTTATTTTTACTGTGTGGCTATATTAAAAACGTTTCATATGTTTAGGCTCCACTAATAGTGCAACCATGAGCACAGATGCGGAGATGGAGGCCTATGGCCCAGCGGCCATTTACCTCCGGAAGCCAGAAAGGGAGAGGATTGAGGCTCAGACCGCTCCATTTGATGCTAAAACAGATTATTTCGTGGTGGATGCTGATGAAATGTATCTCAAGTGCAAAGTCATAAAGAGGGAGGGTGGCCAAGCCACTGTTGAAACACTGGAATCGAAAAAGGTAAATATTCTTATTAATCATATTATTAAAAAAAAAACTTACAAACTCCACTTAAAATAAAAACACTGCATGAATTAAATGAAATCATTGGGGGGGAAAAAATCATTTGTGTTTTTTCAATAGACTGTAACAGTCAAAGAGGATGACATCCACCCCAGAAATCCTCCAAAGTTCGACAAAATTGAGGACATGGTCATGATGACCCACCTCAACGAGCCTTGTGTGTTGTATAACCTCAAAGAGCGTTATGCATCCTGGATGATCTACGTGAGTTCTCAGCTGCATTTCAAAGAACTTCAAAGGAGAAATCGTATCTGTGTATTCATTGAAATGGCTAAACATAGATTATCTCTTCTTCTGTAACAGACCTACTCCGGGTTGTTCTGCGTGGTCGTGAATCCCTACAAGTGGCTGCCTGTGTATGATGCTGTTGTTGTAGCTGGATACAGAGGCAAGAAGAGGATTGAGGCTCCACCCCACATCTTCTCCATCTCTGACAATGGCTATCAGTTCATGCTCACAGGTAAAGCAAAGACTAAAGTGTTTTCACAAAAGAAATGAAAAGAAAGGACATACTCACGTTGACATGAACTTAAAGCAGCTACTAAAGTATTATGGTGTACATTGCAGATCGTGAGAACCAGTCTATCCTGATTACGTGAGTGTTGCACAAATTCAATTGAAACATGTTTTATAAAACATNGCTGAGCTGCAGAGAGGCATGTCTAAGGCCAACAGTGAGGTGGCTCAGTGGAGGTCCAAATATGAGACTGATGCCATCCAGCGCACTGAGGAGCTGGAGGAGGCCAAGTTAGTCATAATCAATGTCTCAGTTTAATTATGTGTCATTTTTATCATGTGTTCTTGCCAAACAACACAACTTTTTAATCCAGGAAAAAGCTTGCCCAGCGCTTGCAGGAGGCTGAGGAATCCATTGAGGCTGTGAACTCCAAGTGTGCCTCTTTGGAGAAGACCAAACAGAGACTCCAGGGTGAGGTGGAGGACCTCATGATTGATGTGGAGAGAGCTAATTCTCTGGCTGCCAACCTTGACAAAAAGCAGAGGAACTTTGACAAGGTACTGTTCTTGAACCTAAAATTGTCTTTACCCAAGGCAAGACATTGTACTTAAGATTGTACTTAAATCAATTGCTCTATCCATACAAATGTAGGTTCTTGCTGAGTGGAAGCAGAAGTATGAGGAGAGCCAGGCTGAGCTGGAAGGAGCCCAAAAGGAGGCTCGCTCCCTGAGCACTGAGCTGTTCAAGATGAAGAACTCCTATGAAGAGGCTCTGGACCAACTGGAGACCATGAAGAGAGAGAACAAGAACCTGCAGCGTATGTCATTATTAAAAAATTCATCATAAAGAAAGAAACCACACAGAATCTATACAAGTCATGTAGTTTTGCGACTGTAACATTCCTTATCAAACTGAAAAAGAACAACAACAATAATTTATTTTTTCGGTAGGTTTCTGATTAAACAGTATTTTATTTATTCTTTCATTGCAGAGGAGATCTCAGATTTGACCGAACAGATCGGTGAGACTGGTAAGACCATTCATGAGTTGGAGAAAGCTAAAAAGACTCTGGATTCTGAGAAGTCTGAAATTCAAGCTGCCCTGGAAGAAGCTGAGGTAAAACCATTCTCACTAGTTAATAATTTAAACCACATTATACATACAAAATGCATATTCAGGACACTTTAGTTTTGCACCTTGTCACCTTGCTATATGCTTAAACCTTTCAAGGGCACCCTGGAACATGAAGAGGCCAAGATTCTCCGCGTCCAGCTGGAGCTCAACCAGGTCAAGAGCGAGATTGACAGGAAGCTGGCAGAGAAGGATGAAGAAATGGAGCAGATCAAGAGAAACAGCCAGAGGGTGATTGACTCCATGCAGAGCACTCTGGATGCTGAGGTCAGGAGCAGGAATGATGCCCTGAGAGTCAAGAAGAAGATGGAGGGAGACCTGAACGAGATGGAGATCCAGCTGAGCCACGCCAACAGACAGGCTGCCGAGGCCCAGAAACAACTGAGGAATGTCCAGGGACAACTCAAGGTGAGTTTGATATAAAAAAAAATATGTATAAAAGACCTTTCATATTTCTGACACCAAATTTATGTTGCTGTTAGGATGCCCAACTGCACCTTGATGATGCCCTCAGAGGACAGGAGGACATGAAGGAGCAGGTGGCCATGGTGGAGCGCAGGAACGGTCTGATGATGGCTGAGATTGAGGAGCTGAGAGCCGCTCTGGAGCAGACAGAGAGATCACGTAAAGTGGCCGAGCAGGAGTTGGTCGATGCCAGTGAGCGTGTTGGACTGCTGCACTCTCAGGTTGGGTTTTAGTTATTCACAAGAAACCAGGCCTTTCCAAGTCACTAAACCAACACATCAAAATTTTTTTAATTCTCATTAATTTTCAGAACACCAGCCTTCTGAACACCAAGAAGAAGCTGGAAGCTGACCTGGTCCAGGTTCAGGGTGAGGTGGAGGATGCTGTTCAGGAGGCCAGAAACGCTGAGGAGAAGGCCAAAAAGGCTATCACTGATGTCAGCTTAAATCTCGGAAACCACACAATTTAAACCTTTTGTTTAACCTTTAACCAAAACTTGAAAAACAACATAATTTCAGGCTGCCATGATGGCTGAAGAGCTGAAGAAGGAGCAGGACACCAGTGCTCACTTGGAGAGGATGAAGAAGAACCTGGAGATTACAGTCAAGGACCTGCAGCACCGCCTGGATGAGGCTGAGAACCTCGCCATGAAGGGTGGCAAGAAGCAGCTCCAGAAACTGGAACAGAGGGTATGAATTCCATTGTCATTCAAATGATTTAATTGAAAAATGAACAAAAATACATTTCTCATATAACTTCTACAAATTCCAGTCTAAAGGCACATGCTTTTCGAAAGATAATACTTTATCATCACATACAAGGTTCGTGAACTCGAGTCTGAGATTGAAGGGGAGCAGAGACGTGGAGCCGAAGCTGTTAAAGGAGTCCGCAAATATGAAAGGAGAGTTAAGGAGCTGACCTACCAGGTAATTTTTAGGTTTTAGTAAAACTACAGTAACTTTCTATCTTGTTGTTAGCACTTAACATGTATTTATGTGATATTTCTAGACCGAGGAGGACAAGAAGAATTTGGTCAGACTTCAGGACCTGGTTGATAAGCTCCAGCTCAAGGTCAAGTCTTACAAGAGACAGGCTGAGGAAGCTGTAAGTTAGATATTTTATCTTAAATATCTTGTATTTTAATCAAAAAGTAACTAAATAAATTACAATGTTCATAAACAGTAGGTAAATATGACAGTGTCTTATCAACTTTAATAAAACAATTTAACCATTTTTCCTCCCAGGAGGAACAAGCCAACACCCACATGTCCAGGCTCAGGAAGGTCCAGCATGAGATGGAGGAAGCTCAGGAGCGTGCTGACATCGCTGAGTCTCAGGTCAACAAGCTCAGAGCCAAGAGCCGTGATGCTGGAAAGGTAATGTTATTTATGTATTAATGTAATGGTATTCCTTGATGATATTGTGTCAATCAGTAAATGAAATCTTAATTTTGAACTTTGATAATAACTAACTGTCTTCTGTGCTCTCCTTTGTCAGTCGGATTCTGCAGAGTAAGAGTCATCATTTACTGAAGACCTTTCAACGGAGTTCATAAAATATGAACCGGTTGTTTGGGTATCTTTCTTATAACAATAAAGATGAGAATTATCATTGGCTTTCATAATCTTGTCACTTTATTTTTGAATGTCTTATTTAAATCAAAATGCAGCACTCAGCAATTTAGGCTTTTGTAGATTAAACAGCAGTGGCAGTGTTGCACACAGTGCCATATAAATAATTTTCTTTATTTGTTCTTTAGATTTTCAATGTAGATTCCCTAAATAATAACATGAATCCTGCCATATAGTATTATCTGACATGGAAGTGCCTGTTTGCATGCTACCCATCTATAACATTTAATAGCTGTTTTTTGATTGTCAGTTTATGAGCTACATTTGAATGCTCCAGTAGATGACTAAAATAGACTTCATAAAACAATTATGGAGGATTTCAAATGGCATTCACTTAAAATAAAGAACAGGAAAACAAAATGGTGTTTATCTTCCTTCCCATGAATACATAGGGCGAATCAAATTCTGCTTAGTGCACACAAACTGCTCAGTCCTTCCCTGCATCCAAGCAATGTCCTATTTGAGATGTCGCAAGAAACAAACATGGCGTTGCCAAGCCCAAGACTATGCCCCATGGAAAAAACCCAAGGCTTGACCTGGAATCTTGGAACAGAATAAAATCTCCATGCATGCTTTCAATGAACTTTCACCTTCTCGCCTTGGTGGGCTTTCATAAATGCCGCACTGCTTTTGTATGCCTCTGAAGGGAGTGTATGGTGACAGGAAGACATGTCCATGTAATGCAAGCAGCAAAAGAAATCCACATCACAAATCTATGTAAATGTATTGTTTTTTTTACCTAAACGAAATCCAAAATGTCCTAATGGGGGCAGAGGAGCTGACTTCTTGAGGCAAAACAGTAATCAACAATAATAAGCAGTCTGATTAATCTTAGATACCATCACACAAAGCTTTGGAGGAGTGGAGGAGCATAGTGGAATAGTGTTTAGCACTGACCTAGGTTGTAGTCTTGGCCAGAGCTTTTCTGCCTACAGTTTGAATTTGCCCCACCATCTACTTGATTGTATATATTATATAGTTCTCAGATCATCACTGACTGTTTCAAAACTGACTTTATCGGGGGATTGTATTTACAAAACTAATTCATCAAACTTTGTTTCAAACAAGACAATAACCAACGTTTTAACCTCAAAAAATCCATATGGAGTCATGAGTAATATAATTTAGTTTCAATAGTGGGTCACTCAAATGATATGAAGACACAATCACCAGATGGACTTTGAATGTTTCATCCACCTGAAAAAAATACTTTATTTGTTTTATCAATCACTTGTAGAGGAAGCATTAACATTTTCTCCATTAATATGTGAAATGTTTTTTAGGTTGAACAGCGAAGCTCAAAAATAGTTTTTAGATGGGGACCTAAGTTTTAATACAACCCGTTAATGATGCTTCTTCAGCAGGTGCCAGTCTTGATTAAATAAGGCAGCTGGAGAACATTCATTTTCCCTAGGGTCGAACTTATTTTGAGCAAGATCCTGGGCAAAAGGCCATCTGTTTTCATCTCCATGTAGGGCAATAATTGGCAACAGATAACTTTTACGGTTAAGACCTCATATATAGATTTATTTCAGGAATTTAGGATGCCCCAGCATCCAGTAACTGGAGACTTCAAGCCTTTTGCCGACATTTCCAAGCCTAAGTGTCATGTACATATCTGAAATGAGCCATAAAAAACATTGATGTGAAGTCATGCCTATTAATAAAGTGATTTTATTTCATTTTGATATTTCAACTTGTTTGTATCTCTAAGATAGATACAAACTTTCTCCAGGTGAATTACCTTACACATGCACACATCTTATTTACTTTTAAAGTATTTTGGTGACAGCTTGTACTTAAAATGGCAATAGCATTAACGTCACAGCTTTAATTAATATTTAATCCAGTAATATTTAATCCAGTAATAATGTTGCTCTGCACTTAGTGCAAAGCTTGCTCATACAATTGCACCTATAAAACATGTATAAATAAATGTATTTTTAAAAAAAGCACTATTATTCCTTAAATTAAAAAGACAGTTTTGCAGCAAGCCGAAGATTTCATATGTTAATGTGAAACTAAATACCAGCCGAACTTGGATATCTTTCCAAAATAAAATCCAAAGCAGTTCACAAGTCCACAAAAATATATTTTAATGTTCATATATGTTTTCTGAATAATAACATATATAAAAAACTCTCTTCTGGACTATTCAGAGAATTATTTTATTTAGTCAGCACTTCTGTTTCCTCATGTGGAGGCAGTAGTGGACAATATTTTGCATTAAAACATTTGTGGCTCTTAATTTTAGTCACTGATGCATAAGCATCTGCATGATTTTCTCACAATATTTATACGACATACTGCAAGAAATCCCTCAAGCCTTTGGTATGCTGAAATCCATTTATTGCATATTGGATTTTTAATCCTGTTTTTGCTTACAGTTATTTAAATTTTCTCTTGAAATTCTTTTAGTTTTCCCATTAATTTTTGTCATCCAATAAAATCATTTTAAGTATATAAGACAGATAACCAGTTTTAAAGCTGAAGTTAAGAAGAAGGCACGTATAATTTCTGTAAACATATCCACCACAAAATAAGCCACAGGATGATTTGAGATCATGACCAAACTGGGTGAGTGGCAACTGCTGACCAGACACTCCCACCCTCTATAAATGAGGGAGCTCCAGACTTCTGCTCGAACTGATAGGCTGCTGTCACAGGTGAGTGGATTCATAATGACATTATTTTCTAATCTTCATTTTATAAGAGATTGTCATGTTGTATTTTCCCCACAATTTAACAGTCAAGTTACTTTTAAGCATGCATCAGCCCAATGACATTTCCTCAGAATTCTAATCTCCTCTAGTGTGGACCACAAAAAACTCAGAGAAGGCCTTTTTAAATTTTGATATCCAATATATCTTGTGGTTAAACATTAGTGTTCTTTCAGAGAAGTTTTATTTAATTAGCTGTAAGGAAGTTAAATATAAAGGGGCATAGAATTTAACAAATGAAATGAAACAAGATTTTGCCATATCTGGTGTTTGCATTTTCACCATTTGTCTACCAACCTGATGGGACTCTAACTCAAAAGTCATTTGTCTTTTCCTTTTCAGCATCTTCACAGGTCAGCCGAAACCAAAGACATACTTTTTTCCCATCGGGCTGAGGTAATAATAAGCAGAAAACTGAAAGAAAATAGCATTGCACATTCAAACTTGAAGTAGATGTTACAAGTAACAATTAACAATAACCAATGAATGTGAATATGCTAGACTGCCATGGACTCATTTGGATTGTCATTTTCAGTCTCAACTAAAGTGCCACCATGAGCACGGACGCTGAAATGGAGGCCTATGGCCCGGCAGCCATTTACCTCCGGAAGTCAGAAAAGGAGAGGATTGAGGCTCAGACCGCTCCATTTGATGCTAAAACAGCATACTTTGTGGCAGATCCTGATGAGATGTATCTCAAGGGGAAACTTATTAAAAAGGAGGGTGGCAAAGCCACTGTTGAGACAGACTCAGGAAAGGTGGGTAAAGCTTTGTTCAATGTTTTTATTTTGTCATTTTCTAATTCTGTCATGAAGTGGGGTTGTAGGTGGTGAGGAGAGACGCTGAGACCCAGGTTATGGTGATGAAGAAGATGAATATATTTAATGATGATGCTCACAGTCCAAAAACAGGCAGCACGGCAGAAAGACAGGCACACAGCCAAATACCGGTAGCAACTGATACACAGGACTGAAACGAGAGCTAACGCTATCCAGGACTAAACAGTTCTACTGGAGCGAACATACAAAACTGAGACGTTAGACTTTGACAAAACGACAAGGACCCGACGAGGAACACAGACAACAGGTGGGTTTAAATACACACGGGGTAATTAAGGGAAACGAGACACACCTGGGGAGCAATCAACGGGGAGGACAGGACAGAGACTCACAGGGAAACAGGAAAAACATAGAAAAACTAAAAATAAACACAGATCATGACAAATTCTTCCTCAATATTATATTTTAAACACATTTGTGACAATACATATTCTTCTCCAGACTGTAACCGTCAAAGAGGATGACATCCACCCCAGAAATCCTCCAAAGTTCGACAAAATTGAGGACATGGCCATGATGACCCACCTCAACGAGCCTTGTGTGTTGTATAACCTCAAAGAGCGTTATGCATCCTGGATGATCTACGTGAGTTCTCAGCTGCATTTCAAAGAACTTAAAAGGAGAAATCATATCTGTGTATTCAATGAAATGGCTAAACATAGATTATCTCTTCTTCTGTAACAGACCTACTCCGGGTTGTTCTGCGTGGTCGTGAATCCTTACAAGTGGCTGCCTGTGTATGATGCTGTTGTTGTAGCAGGATACAGAGGCAAGAAGAGGATTGAGGCTCCACCCCACATCTTCTCCATCTCTGACAATGGCTATCAGTTCATGCTCACAGGTATATCAAACATTCTAGTGTTTTACCCCCAAAAATGAAAAGAAAGAACATATTCACGTTGACATGAACTTAAAGTAGCTAATAGCTAACGATCTGCAATGGTGTACATTGCAGACCGTGAGAACCAGTCTATCCTGATTACGTGAGTGTTACACAAACTCAATTGGTCATTGTATTACAAAATATACAAAAATGAAGTTGACAAGTCAAAATGTGTCTCTTGTACCTCAGCGGAGAATCCGGTGCTGGCAAGACTGTCAACACCAAGCGTGTCATCCAGTACTTTGCAACAATTGCAGCTCTTGGTGGCAAAAAGGACCAAGCGCCGCAAGCTGCTGGAAAAATCCAGGTGATTATACGTTTTAAGAAGAAACCAGTCTCCACTGTGCATACTTAGGTGCGTACTGCAAAAATATTCACAACTGTCAATGTGCAGGGCTCCCTTGAGGACCAAATTGTTGCTGCTAACCCTCTGCTAGAGGCTTATGGTAATGCAAAGACTGTGAGGAATGACAACTCTTCCCGTTTTGTAAGTTAAGACAATGCTTAAATGTTCATTGATAGTTAATGCTTGATTTTAGAATATAACACTTGCTATTAATTTTGTTTAGGGTAAATTCATCAGGATCCACTTTGGTACAAGTGGAAAGCTGGCCTCAGCTGATATTGAAACATGTAAGTAAAACATATGATGTAATCAGTGTTATCTATTATTAATTTATAATCTGTACAATGATTTCCTTATCAAAGTGCTTACTTATATTTATGTAATTCTTAGATCTGCTGGAGAAGTCCCGTGTCACCTTCCAGCTGTCTGCTGAGAGGAGCTACCATATCTTCTATCAGCTTATGACAGGCCACAAGCCTGAGCTCATTGGTAAATGATCAAATACTTGAAATTTGAATGCAGAAAAGTGCAACTTTAAGACAAAGAAGCTACAATGATTTGCTTCTGTTGTTTCAGATGCTCTGCTGATCACTACCAACCCCTATGACTTCCCAATGATCAGCCAAGGTGAAATCACTGTCAAGAGTATCAATGATGTGGAGGAGTTCATCGCTACAGATGTAAAAGAAAATTTGAGTATTTTAAAAAATAAATTTCTTAAAACATGTGTGTAGTGTACTTGAAACTTTTTTTCTCTGCATAGACTGCTATTGATATCTTGGGCTTCACTGCTGAGGAGAAGTTCAACATCTACAAGCTCACTGGTGCTGTGATGCATCATGGCAACATGAAGTTCAAGCAGAAGCAGCGTGAGGAGCAGGCTGAACCAGATGGCACTGAGGGTAATTTATAAAACATCACCATTCAAATCCTGTACAGAGAAAAAAAGTTTAAAATTACATTATTTTTTTAACCATGTGTTTTGTTTCTTTCCAAAAGTGGCTGATAAAATTGCCTACCTCTTTGGTCTAAACTCAGCTGATATGCTGAAGGCTCTGTGCTACCCAAGAGTCAAAGTCGGAAATGAGATGGTCACCAAAGGTCAGACCGTCCCACAGGTAATTTAAACCAGCTGTGATTCTAAGCAGTTTGTTTGTTTGTATTTGTTAACTACGTAAAGCTGACAATTTTCACTTCTAGGTCAACAACGCTGTCAGTGCTCTGTGCAAGTCTGTCTATGAGAAAATGTTCTTGTGGATGGTCATCCGTATCAATGAGATGCTGGACACAAAGCAGNTGTATCGTATCGTGGACAGAATATCGTCTATCGTATCGTATCGTATCGTAAGATTACTGTATCACTACAGCCCTATTAATTTCAAAAGGTATTTTTGGCTAAATTACCTTAACAATTCCAATACTTTTATGTAAACTCCTGTGCAAAACCAGAGGCTAAAAGACTTGATGAACAAATGTATTATACTCCACACTACAAAGTAGAAAGCACAAGGCCAGCTTTATAACTTTGTATTTGGTCAAATATTATAAAATAACACAAACAAAGCGACATCTGTGTTTTAAATAAAAGGATGAGTGAAGCATTTTCTTTTACAGTATTTTAATACATTCATAAACCAAGTTTTATTACAACACTAAAGGAATTTCTTAAGTCATGCATTATGGCAACCTTGATTTTCGAGCAAACTATAAAATTATCATTTCAAGAGGAATATAAACCTGATTAACAAATAAACATACTCTGAAACTGCCATGCACAAGATAAAACTGGAGCTAGAATATCTTTAAGGACACATTTAAAAGTAGTTCTGTGTCTTGCATTTAGTGAACTTAGGCAACTGCACAGACTGCAACAAGGAATATATTAACTTTTTAAAGGAACATTTTTTCTTAAATGTGAATGGGATCATCCTCAATTTTTTTAATTTAAAAAGTTTAGTTCTCTTTGATCTTCTACATCTTAGCAGAAAAAGACATTCAACACTGTTTTATTAAATTATGTGTGCCTCAAGTCAGTAACTCAGTCAATATTCACATGGTCCATCTTATAAGTACTCTGTCATCTGTTTTGCACCCTCACACACGAGGCAACACTAGCAGATGCTGTCCTATTTTGGATTGTGCTGCTCTAGCTTATACCCCCGTCTGAAAATGTGAGCAGTCATCAAATAAATTAGACAGGCGACCTATAAAATATGATATCTTCCACACAGCACCCCTCTTTCCCAGAAATTAAATTTTCAATCCCAAAGCCATGTGCTATTGTCCTTGTACCAATGAAAAAATGGTACAAGGACAAAAATGTCATGCGCTTGCGCGCTTGACAACATGCGCGCAAGCTATTTCTTTCCTTATTTGGTCACTCCTCTACTTTCAGCTTTCTCTCATGCTAGGTTGAGCATTAAGCTGGGCATGACGGCGCGTTCAACAACCGTGCCACCTGTGTCAACATTGAAAATTTGGAAGGTGGTCTTGCAGAACATGTTCGCCTTTACTGGCATGTATATGGTACTCTAGCAAGTAAAATAAAGCCTGGGTCACCAGGCTTTACGTCCTCCTCCCCAGGCTAAGAGTTGTTGTTTTTATTTTATTTTTTTTAAATATTTGATTCAAATTTTTTTATCTGTGCAGTGGTGCAGTTGGTAGCATTGTTGTCTTGCAACAAAAAGATCTTGGGTTCGAATCCCAACCCGGGGTCTTTTTCTTCATGGAGTTTGCATGTTCTCCCGCATGGTTTCTCTCCAGGTATTCTGGCTTCCTCCCACAGTCCAAAAACATAACAGTCATGTTAATGGACTGGCACGTTAATGGACACCTCTCACCCGCTGGAGATAGGCACCAGAACCCCCTTGTCAAGGAATAAGCGTGTATGATAATGGATGGATAGATTTTTTTAATACACCAGTGACCCCAGGCTCTGTGTCTTCGCTGAAACTTGATAAAGGTTTTTGGTTATTTTGTAGCGCCACAATGCATCAAACAGTGTCATATCAAATGTCTTCTCTGGCAGATGTCAGGCAGAGTTGATGGGTGTGGCTGTCCAAAGATCAGAGAAACTTGTACCATAAAGCCTGGGCTACCGAAGCTTTAATAACATAAACCTACATAATTTTTAAAGTGTAATCAGAAATAGGTATATAACAAATTTATGTCAGATCATGATTTCTTGGTTAAAGTCAAGTTGTCATAACAAAGACATTTCAAATAATGTCAACCTTGTATTAAAAGTTTCATGATTTACCGAATGACACTTCGTGACAATAGTCAAAAATATTCATGAAGACTTACTTATATTCATGATAAGTGTTATGTCATGTTTATGACAGGGTCACAATCCGTCAAAGTGTTACCAAATTATTCAAGCAAGACATAGAATAATTTTCCTGGTGGGAAACACAACTGTGTCTAAATTTTAACAATATAACCCAAACTACAACAACCAGCCAGAATTTCACTAAGTTTTTAATGAAGCCCACCAAGCACACAACCCACACCAAGCAAGAGACCCAATGGAGCCAGGTGAGGGACAAGCAAGTCATTGATTTACTCAATATGCTACAAAGAAGATGAGCCTCATTGTACTTAAAAAGTGGGCCTCCAAGCTACTCAACTGCAAATCTCCAAAGTTCACAAAGACTCCTGAATAGGTGTTTAAACAGAATAAGCCATTTGTTTGGAATAAGTTTCAAAACAGGGTTACAGATGCTTGAAAGCTGAAACTGCAACTCTTTCTTTCAGGGGTTTTTTTTGTCCCTTTTGACAAAGATGACTTCCTTCACCTCTCTTTCCACCCATATGTTCTCTCTGTCCAGAACATGGACATCATTGTCAACAAAGGTGTGATGAGGTGCAAATGTACAGCTAAATCTTGCCCCAGGCTGCTGACTCTTCTGTGTTCTACCATGTGTTGATGAAGTTATTTGGTTTCATTGATGTAGAAGACAGTAAAAATGTTGCATTGGACAGCATACACAACCTCACTGCTGACTCCGCTGTTGACTATATGATGCTTTTTAATGTTTTAACAATGTAAAGTACTTTTAACTGCCATGTTCAAAATAATTGAACATGGCAGTTTTGCATAGCTGAAATGTGCTATACAAAAAACTTGATTGATTGACTATAGGTATTGAAACGTCTTCAAGAAAAATTTATCAAATATCTAGTTGTCCTTTATTAAAGCCTGTTGTAGAAGATATGACTCAGACGACTGGGAATATACACAGGCACATATGACACAAACTGTCCGTGTGGATAAACGTCAACTGGTTGTTCAAGAACATCTCAGAAACAAGCAAAGCTGAAGTCTGATATAAACAGTGCTTCGGCCAACAGAGAAGTGAGATTTACATTAAAGGTGACCAAGCGATTGCCAGACAAAAAAATAAGCTAGTGCTCTAAAATAACCTTAGGTTATTTTCAGAACATTATCATCTCTATAAACCTGGGGTATGGTGCTAACAACATATTTAAATGTGTACTATAAATATATCTTCTTCCCTATGCCAAACACGAACCATTGCTCTGTGCCTAAGCTGAATTTATTTTTGACCATGGTAATACTATCATCATATACTGCAGGAGAGAAAATTAAGAGACAGGTCCTGCAGAATTTCAAACATGAACCTCATCCTGGGTACAATCCAGGATTATTTTTAGCATTAAGAAAATTCCCAATATTTTACTTGCTAAATGAAGTACTCTCCATATATGTAAAAAAATTTTATCTCCCTTAAACCATGGTCATGAATAATATATATGAGAACCATTTTTTTCTGGTGTTAAATGACCTTAGCTGGATTTATTTCAAAATCCATTCCAAGAAGATTTATAACACCTATCCAGTTCAAACGGAAAGTCCATTAACATTCTATTTTGGACGCCTGAGGCATTTCAGTCCTTCAGAGAATTCAAAGCTCATTAATAGATTTGATATAGAAATTTACAAGGTTCACGTGTCCTATAACCCAGGTGTTAACACATCATCGTTCAACAATTAAGTACATTCTTGCAATTGACCAGGAGGTAAACATTACCAATATTTTTTTAAACACAGTCAAGATTAAAATTTTGTTAAGGGGGCTAAGCCGTTTATTTACAAATACATAAATCAATTACGGCAGAAGCTTCACAATTTTCTTTTAAATGAATTAAGTTAAAAAAAATTGCTAGTGTATAGAACATCAAATATTATAGGATCAACATGTAATACTGATGTAGTTTTAATTAATTATTTATTTAATTAAAACTAATCTAGACAACCCATTTGCTGTGGGATCCTGAAATATGAAACAATTGTTTATTTCGGAAAGCATCAACCTCAAGCAATGAGGTGTCAAACATTCCTGACCAAATTGAGTAGGGAACATATGCTGAGGAGGCTGGGCTGTTGTATATAAAGGCAGCAGCCCAAGACTTTTGCTCTAACTGGCAGGCATCTAAGAAAGGTGAGTGTAGTACAATTGTCCCATATATTTTTATGATACAATTTAACAGCATACCACTTAATTTATGTTAAACATTCTTTACTGATTACTTTTGAGTTAAAATCTATACAGAAACATGTAGTTTCTGTATCGGACAACTATACACCCAAAACACTAGAATATCTTACATAGTTATACAATCTTTACAAAAACTTTGCCCAACTATGTTTTTTACTTTGTAGCACCTTGGCACCTCAGGACACTGAAGTATTTCTGTTTGCATCAGCTGAGGTAATTTTTCAGGAGGCAGTTATGAATTTATATTAATGTAATTTTGTTTTATTTTTACTGTGTGGCTATATTAAAAACGTTTCATATGTTTAGGCTCCACAAATAGTGCAACCATGAGCACAGATGCGGAGATGGAGGCCTATGGCCCAGCCGCCATTTACCTCCGGAAGCCAGAAAGGGAGAGGATTGAAGCTCAGACCGCTCCATTTGATGCTAAAACAGCTTTCTTCGTGGCGGATGCTGATGAAATGTATCTCAAGTGCAAAGTCATAAAGAGGGAGGGTGGCCAAGCCACTGTTGAAACACTGGAATCGAAAAAAGTAAATATTCTTATTAATCATATTACTAAAAAACTTACAAACTCCACTTAAAATAAAAACACTGCATTAATTGAATGAAATCATTTGGGGGAAAAGAACATTATTAGTGTTTTTTCAATAGACTGTAACAGTCAAAGAGGATGACATCCACCCCAGAAATCCTCCAAAGTATGACAAAATTGAGGACATGGCCATGATGACCCACCTCAACGAGCCTTGTGTGTTGTATAACCTCAAAGAGCGTTATGCATCCTGGATGATCTACGTGAGTTCTCAGCTGCATTTCAAAGAACTTAAAAGGAGAAATCGTATCTGTGTATTCAATGAAATGGCTAAACATAGATTATCTCTTCTTCTGTAACAGACCTACTCCGGGTTGTTCTGTGTGGTCGTGAATCCCTACAAGTGGCTGCCTGTGTATGATGCTCTTGTTGTAGCAGGATACAGAGGCAAGAAGAGGATTGAGGCTCCACCCCACATCTTCTCCATCTCTGACAATGCCTATCAGTTCATGCTCACAGGTAAAGCAAAGACTAAAGTGTTTTTACAAAAGAAATTAAAAAAAAGAACATACTCACGTTGACATGAACTTAAAGCAGCTACTAAAGTATTATGGTGTACATTGCAGATCGTGAGAACCAGTCTATCCTGATTACGTGAGTGTTGCACAAACTCAATTTTACAAAAGGTACAAAAATGAAGTTGATAAGTCAAAATGTGTCTCTTGTACCTCAGCGGAGAATCCGGTGCTGGCAAGACTGTCAACACCAAGCGTGTCATCCAGTACTTTGCAACAATTGCAGCTCTTGGTGGCAAAAAGGACCAAGCGCCCCAAGCTGCTGGAAAAATCCAGGTGATTTATTCGTTTTAAGAAGAAACCAGTCACCACTGTGCATACGTAGGTGCATACTGTAAAAATATTCACAGCTGTCAATGTGCAGGGCTCCCTTGAGGACCAAATTGTTGCTGCTAACCCTCTGCTAGAGGCTTATGGTAATGCCAAGACTGTGAGGAATGACAACTCTTCCCGTTTTGTAAGTTGCGACAAAGCTTAAATGTTCATTGATACTTAATGCTTGATTTTAGAATATAACACTTGCTATTAATTTTGCTTAGGGTAAATTCATCAGGATCCACTTTGGTACAAGTGGAAAGCTGGCCTCAGCTGATATTGAAACATGTAAGTAAAACATATGATGTAATCAGTGTTATCTATTATTAATTTATAATCTGTACAATGATTTCCTTATCAAAGTGCTTACTTATATTTATGTAATTCTTAGATCTGCTGGAGAAGTCCCGTGTCACCTTCCAGCTGTCTGCTGAGAGGAGCTACCATATCTTCTATCAGCTTATGACAGGCCACAAGCCTGAGCTCATTGGTAAATTATCAAATACTTGAAATTTGAATGTAGAAAAGTGCAACTTATAAGACAAAGAAGCTACAATGATTTGTTTCTGTTGTTTCAGATGCTCTGCTGATCACCACCAACCCCTATGACTTCCCAATGATCAGCCAGGGTGAAATCACTGTCAAGAGTATCAATGATGTGGAGGAGTTCATCGCTACAGATGTAAAAGAATATTTGAGTTTTTAAAAAAAGAAATTTCTTAAAACATGTGTTTCGTGTACTTAAAACTTCTTTCTCTACACAGACTGCTATTGATATCTTGGGTTTCAATGCTGATGAGAAGTTCAACATCTACAAGCTCACTGGTGCTGTGATGCATCATGGCAACATGAAGTTCAAGCAGAAGCAGCGTGAGGAGCAGGCTGAACCAGATGGCACTGAGGGTAATTTATAAAACATCACCATTCAAATCCTGTACAGAGAAAAAAGTTTAAAATTACATTATTTTTAACCATGTGTTTTGTTTCTTTCCAAAAGTGGCTGATAAAATTGCCTACCTCTTTGGTCTGAACTCAGCTGATATGCTGAAGGCTCTGTGCTACCCAAGAGTCAAAGTCGGAAATGAGATGGTCACCAAAGGTCAGACCGTCCCACAGGTAATTTAAACCAGCTGTGATTCTAAGCAGTTTGTTTATTTGTATTTGTTAACTAAGAAAAGCTGACAATTTTCACTTCTAGGTGAACAACGCTGTCAGTGCTCTGTGCAAGTCTGTCTATGAGAAAATGTTCTTGTGGATGGTCATCCGTATCAATGAGATGCTGGACACAAAGCAGTCGAGAGCCTTCTTCATTGGAGTCTTGGACATTGCTGGCTTTGAGATCTTTGATGTGAGTAATGAATAACATCAAAAAACAATGTAAACCATTTTTGATTTCATAGGAAGATAAACAACTATCAATAATTACAGTTCAACAGCTTGGAGCAGCTCTGCATCAACTTCACCAATGAGAAACTGCAACAGTTCTTCAACCACACCATGTTTGTCCTGGAGCAAGAGGAGTACAAGAAGGAAGGCATTGAGTGGGCGTTCATTGACTTCGGTATGGACTTGGCTGCCTGCATTGAGCTTATTGAGAAGGTGAGTTGCTGTATTACTCAGCTTAAACTAATAAAATCCCATTTTTTTATGGAAATGATACGTCATTTTAAATTTGAGTTGTAATTTAATTTGGAAATTATTCACAGCCATTGGGCATCTTCTCCATCCTTGAAGAGGAGTGCATGTTCCCCAAAGCCTCTGATACAACTTTCAAGAACAAGCTGATTGATCAGCATCTTGGCAAGAACAGGGCCTTTGAGAAACCCAAGCCTGGAAAGGGCAAAGCTGAGGCTCACTTCTCCCTGGTTCACTATGCTGGTACAGTGGACTACAACATCACTGGCTGGCTGGACAAGAACAAGGACCCACTGAATGATTCAGTGGTTCAGCTCTACCAGAAGTCTGGAAACAAGTTGCTGTGCTTCCTGTATGCAGCTCATGCTTCAGCTGAGGGTAAGAACCAGCAAAATGAACAGATAACCTTAAATTAATTGAATAGATTAATTTAACATGTGGGAAACCCCCTGAATACACACACAGTGTCAGATTTTCTAAAACTTGGAATCAGTGCCCAAGAAACAAAATATTTGAAGAGTCGCTTTTTAAGTTCGTTTTATGTCGTGGAACCTAAATCCTACCACTAAGACGACTTTCAAACATATCTACAATAAATATGTGATTAAATTGTACTGTTAAGGTAAAGGGAGCTTTACATCAGTAATGATTTACTACCATTGTTTTCACTGTCATAATTTCAGCTGAGTCTGGTGGTGGTGGCAAGAAGGGTGGCAAGAAGAAGGGTGGTTCCTTCCAGACTGTGTCTGCGGTTTTCAGGGTATGGACAATTTGTCGAGAACTGTCATAAAAGTAATGGTTTAAAATCATCAATAGAATAATTTTATGATCCTGATCTACAGGAGAACTTGGGCAAGCTGATGACCAACTTGAGGAGCACTCATCCTCACTTTGTGCGTTGCCTGATTCCTAATGAGTCAAAGACCCCAGGTAAGAAGCTCAGGCTTAGAAATTTACAGTAAGTTAACATTAAGACATTTTACATGATATTGTTTGGAGACACTGTTAAATAAATTTTCACTAAATATATTACCAACCGTCAGGTCTTATGGAGAACTTCTTGGTCATCCACCAGCTGAGGTGTAACGGTGTGCTGGAGGGCATCAGGATCTGCAGAAAGGGCTTCCCTAGCAGAATCCTCTACGGTGACTTCAAGCAGAGGTAGCTGCTGTTGTCTTTCTGAATGTGAAGAAATGTTTTCAGATGTGAAGATGGAAAAAAGCAAAATCCACCTTCTCTCATAGATACAAGGTATTGAATGCCAGTGTTATCCCTGAGGGACAGTTTATTGACAACAAAAAGGCTTCAGAGAAGCTGCTGGGCTCCATTGATGTGGACCACACTCAGTACAAGTTTGGACACACTAAGGTATGTTGGAAGAAGACATTAATGACATTGCTGGAAACGATTCCTTTGTATCCACGTGTTTTAACTTGCAAATGTTTTGCTATTATAGGTGTTCTTCAAAGCTGGCCTTCTGGGTACTCTTGAGGAGATGAGAGATGAAAAACTGGCTTCATTGGTTACCATGACTCAGGCGCTCTGCAGAGGATATGTCATGAGGAAGGAGTTTGTGAAGATGACAGAGAGGAGGTACAATAGAATAAAAACACTGAAAAAAGGAATACATGACTCTGTATTCCACTGCAAAACCCAACAGTTCACACAACCCGCTGCTCAGAAAGTTCAAACTTTTGCATCAGAGTACATGTATATTTTGTGTTAACAAAATAACTCTGTTTTCAGAGATGCCATCTATACAATTCAATACAATGTCCGTTCCTTCATGAATGTGAAGAACTGGCCATGGATGAACCTCTATTTCAAGATCAAGCCTCTGCTGAAGAGTGCAGAGACTGAGAAGGAGTTGCAGAATATGAAGGAGAACTATGACAAAATGAAGACAGACCTGGCTGCTGCTTTGGCCAAGAAGAAGGAACTGGAGGAGAAAATGGTCTCCCTGCTCCAGGAGAAGAATGACTTGCAGCTTCAAGTGGCTGCTGTAAGTAGGAAGATTTCTTTTATTCATGTATGATTATTAAACCATATAGTTCCCATGTTCAACTCTGTACTTAACACAAGAGTGGGGTTATGTTTTGAGACTGAGGCTATAAACACTAGATTTCTGTCAAGATTGTCCAGATATTGTCAAATAATGGATTCTGATATAATTAAAGAACTATTTATATAAAAGGAGAACATTAACATTATTTTACCCATCCTCAATCATAGGAAGTGGAAAGTCTCTCAGATGCTGAGGAAAGGTGTGAAGGGCTGATTAAGAGCAAGATCCAGCTTGAGGCCAAACTCAAGGAGACAACCGAGAGACTGGAGGATGAAGAGGAAATCAACGCTGAGCTGACTGGCAAGAAGAGGAAGCTGGAGGATGAATGCTCTGAGCTGAAGAAGGACATTGATGACTTGGAGCTCACCTTGGCTAAAGTGGAGAAGGAGAAACATGCCACTGAAAACAAGGTTCACATCACTGAGACACCATTATCAGAATATATTAAGCCAATCCATAGAATTTATGAAATCTACAACACTATACTTCAATTAAAATTGGGTATTTCAAAACCTTTAGGTGAAAAACCTGACAGAGGAGATGGCAACTCAGGATGAGGCCATTGCCAAGCTCACCAAGGAGAAGAAAGCCCTCCAAGAGGCCCATCAGCAAACACTGGATGATCTCCAGGCAGAGGAAGACAAAGTCAACACTCTGACCAAGGCCAAGACAAAGCTGGAACAGCAAGTGGACGATGTAAGAAAACAGTTTATTTATCTTTCTCATTCGGCATTAGCCTAATGATGCAGTCTTTGTATTGATTGATTAGTGTGTTTGAATGTACCTATTATACAATAGCTTGAGGGCTCATTGGAGCAAGAGAAGAAACTCCGTATGGACCTTGAGAGAGCCAAGAGAAAGCTTGAAGGAGATCTAAAACTGGCCCAGGAATCCATTATGGATCTGGAGAATGACAAGCAGCAGTCTGAGGAGAAAATCAAGAAGTGAGTGCAGACTATCTTTATTTTTCAACATATGATAGTCTCATGTCAGAAAATTGAGCTCAACACTGCTTTCTGAAATACAGGAAGGACTTTGAAATCAGCCAGCTTCTCAGCAAGATTGAGGATGAACAGTCCCTTGGAGCTCAGCTTCAGAAGAAGATCAAGGAACTTCAGGTAATACTGTTTAACCTTAATTGCCCCTGGCTGAATTTTTCTTCAGTTTTTTCGCAGAGTGATCTTGAGTGATTACTTCAATGCATTTGATTTCTAGGCTCGCATTGAGGAGCTGGAAGAGGAGATTGAGGCTGAGAGGGCTGCTAGAGCTAAGGTAGAGAAGCAGAGAGCTGACCTGTCCAGGGAGCTTGAGGAGATCAGCGAGAGGCTTGAGGAGGCTGGTGGAGCCACAGCTGCTCAGATTGAGATGAACAAGAAGCGTGAGGCTGAGTTCCAGAAGCTGCGCCGTGACCTTGAAGAGTCCACCCTGCAGCACGAAGCCACCGCTGCAGCTCTCCGCAAGAAGCAGGCCGACAGCGTTGCTGAGCTGGGAGAGCAGATCGACAACCTGCAGCGCGTCAAGCAGAAGCTGGAGAAGGAGAAGAGTGAGTACAAGATGGAGATTGATGACCTGTCCAGCAACATGGAGGCTGTTGCAAAAGCCAAGGTGAGTGGATAGTACATGTTTTACAAATGTCAGACACACAAATTGTGGTTCATAATTACCTTTTACATTAACTTCTAATGGGTTCAGGGCAACTTGGAGAAAATGTGCAGAACTCTTGAGGATCAACTCAGTGAAATCAAATCTAAAAATGATGAGAATGTCCGCCAGCTGAATGACATTAATGCACAGAAAGCAAGACTCCAGACAGAGAATGGTAATTCACCTGACCTTAAACCTGTGTTCTATATTGATTAAAATATTTCAGAAATAATGAATTTTTGACTTTCACAGGTGAGTTTGGTCGTCAACTTGAGGAGAAAGAGGCTCTTGTTTCTCAGCTGACAAGAGGCAAGCAGGCTTTCACTCAGCAGATTGAGGAGCTCAAGAGACACATTGAGGAGGAAGTGAAGGTAAAAAAGTCTGTTTATATATTCTTTTGTCATGTATGATGAGGTCAATTGACAAATCATTACACACTCAACTTTGTGTTGTCCAGGCCAAGAATGCCCTGGCCCATGCTGTTCAGTCAGCCCGCCATGACTGTGATCTGCTCAGAGAGCAGTTTGAGGAGGAGCAGGAGGCCAAAGCTGAGCTGCAGAGAGGCATGTCTAAGGCCAACAGTGAGGTGGCTCAGTGGAGGTCCAAATATGAGACTGATGCCATCCAGCGCACTGAGGAGCTGGAGGAGGCCAAGTGAGTCATAATGAATGTCTCAGTTTAATTATGTGTCATTTTTATCATGAGTTCTTGCGAAACAACACACCTTTTTAATCCAGGAAAAAGCTTGCCCAGCGCTTGCAGGAGGCTGAGGAATCCATTGAGGCTGTGAACTCCAAGTGTGCCTCTTTGGAGAAGACCAAACAGAGGCTCCAGGGTGAGGTGGAGGACCTCATGATTGATGTGGAGAGAGCTAATTCTCTGGCTGCCAACCTTGACAAGAAGCAGAGGAACTTTGACAAGGTACTGTTCTTGAACCTAAAATTATCTTTACCCAAAGCAAGACATTGTACTTAAGATTGTACTTAAATCAATTGCTCTATCCATACAAATGTAGGTTCTTGCTGAGTGGAAGCAGAAGTATGAGGAGAGCCAGGCTGAGCTGGAAGGAGCCCAAAAGGAGGCTCGCTCCCTGAGCACTGAGCTGTTCAAGATGAAGAACTCCTATGAAGAGGCTCTGGACCAACTGGAGACCATGAAGAGAGAGAACAAGAACCTGCAGCGTACGTAATTCCTGATTATTCAAGGAGTTGAGCAACTCCAAAATTAGTGAGACACAGATCATTTTTATGCTTCAGCCTCCATTAGTGTTATCAATTCTCTATTGATAAACTTAATAGAGAATGATTAATTCAGAAATTTCTTAAAAGTCTATATTTGGCAGATTTCTACGACATATCTTCATTTTTTTTATTTACTTTTCATTGCAGAGGAGATCTCAGATCTGACTGAACAGATTGGTGAGACTGGTAAGAGCATCCATGAGCTGGAGAAAGCTAAAAAGAGCGTGGAGACTGAGAAGTCTGAAATTCAGGCTGCACTGGAAGAAGCCGAGGTAAAACTTTTCTCGTCAAATGAACAACAATTTATAAAATACATCTACATATGCATACTCTCATACCTTTATATGTCTGTCATCTAACCTTGTTATATGCTTGACCTTTCAAGGGCACCCTGGAGCATGAAGAGTCTAAGATTCTCCGCGTCCAGCTGGAGCTCAACCAGGTCAAGAGCGAGATTGACAGGAAGCTGGCAGAGAAGGATGAAGAAATGGAGCAGATCAAGAGAAACAGCCAGAGGGTGATTGACTCCATGCAGAGCACTCTGGATGCTGAAGTCAGGAGCAGGAATGATGCCCTGAGAGTCAAGAAGAAGATGGAGGGAGACCTGAACGAGATGGAGATCCAGCTGAGCCACGCCAACAGACAGGCTGCCGAGGCCCAGAAACAACTGAGGAATGTCCAGGGACAACTCAAGGTGAGTTTGTTATTAAACAAAAATTAGAAGACTTTTAGAGGGAAACCACTCTGACATCCAAATTTATATTGCTGTTAGGATGCCCAACTGCACCTTGATGATGCTGTCAGAGGACAGGAGGACATGAAGGAGCAGGTGGCCATGGTGGAGCGCAGGAACGGTCTGATGGTAGCTGAGATTGAGGAGCTGAGAGCCGCTCTGGAGCAAACAGAGAGATCACGTAAAGTGGCCGAGCAGGAGTTGGTTGATGCCAGTGAGCGTGTTGGACTGCTGCACTCTCAGGTTGGGTTTTAGTTATTCACAAGAAACTAGGCCTTTCCAAGTCATGCAAGCCACACTTCTAAATTGTATCATTCCGATTAACTTTCAGAACACCAGCCTTCTGAACACCAAGAAGAAGTTGGAAAGTGATCTGGTCCAGGTTCAGGGTGAGGTGGACGATGCAGTTCAGGAAGCCAGAAACGCTGAGGACAAGGCCAAAAAGGCTATCACTGATGTCAGTCTAAATATCAAAAATAATCTAATTGCAACCCCTTTTTATTACATAACATCTACATAAATTGCTGTCACAACAAACACAAGTAAAATTTTTCCAGTGTTCAAATATTGCTGCTTAACACCCATTTTTTCAGGCTGCCATGATGGCTGAAGAGCTGAAGAAGGAGCAGGACACCAGTGCTCACCTGGAGAGGATGAAGAAGAACCTGGAGGTTACAGTCAAGGACCTGCAGCACCGGCTGGATGAGGCTGAGAACCTCGCCATGAAGGGTGGCAAGAAGCAGCTCCAGAAACTGGAGCAGAGGGTATGAACAATCTTTGCTGTAATGCACATAGTATAATTGTAATATATAATTATAGTAATATTGAATTGTGTCCTTTTTCAACATCTTTAAACAGGTTCGTGAACTAGAAACTGAAGTTGAAAGTGAGCAGAGACGTGGAGCCGATGCTGTTAAAGGAGTCCGCAAATATGAGAGGAGAGTTAAGGAGCTGACCTACCAGGTGACTATTTTATCTTCTGTGTTTTCTAAACACTTACTAAGTACCTCTAATACCAAATAACATTCCTATTTCCCTGTATACTATTTGTCATGTTTACAATAAGTCTTTACAAACATTTCGTTTATGTCTGTAGACCGAGGAGGACAAAAAGAATCTGGCAAGACTTCAGGACCTAGTGGACAAGCTGCAGCTCAAAGTGAAGGCCTACAAGAGACAGGCTGAGGAGGCGGTAAGTGGTTGTCTGTCATCAGACAAATAATGTTTCCTTTAAGATAGAACATTGCAAAGCATTCTTTTTACATTTATGTGAACTAAATAATTGCAATTTCAAAACTTTCAGGAGGAACAAGCCAACACCCACATGTCCAAGCTCAGGAAGGTCCAGCATGAGATGGAGGAGGCTCAGGAGCGTGCTGACATCGCTGAGTCTCAGGTCAACAAGCTCAGAGCCAAGAGCCGTGATGCTGGAAAGGTAACATTTTCCTTCCCATCTCCCTTCGAAATATACTACAAAACCTAATGCAATCACATGCTGATTTTATTTTATACTATGCATGAAAATCAAAATGTGTCAGGATATAAGTGAAACTTCATACTTTTCTTTATGACAAGCTCCATCAGCTCTTCAAACCATTTAATTTAAAGTCATTTAATGTCCATTTTTCCTTGTTTTTCAGAGCGATTCTGCTGAATAAGAGACCAGGCCTTCATCAAGCTTTTCAACAGAGTTCATAAAATATGAACCAACTGTTGAATTCTTTTTCCACTGTAATACTTAAATAAAAACTAAGCACTATCATGTTGTGTATTGGAGTGCATTTTCTTGACATAGAAAATTAACATCAGATGAATACTAAAAATGTTTTTTCTCAGGAGTAACATGTTCAAAGAGTATTTTCGGTTACTCATTCTACTGTTAGACGGGGAGTCTGTCTAACAGTACTGTAATTAAGCAAAACTATACAGCCACATGGTTGAAGATAACACATTTACTTTTTGCAAGACTCCTATGAAATTATTATGTTAAACAAAAGAAAATTACTTCAAACTATCACCGCTTGTCAGATTGTGTCTGTTTAAGTTTTAGAAAAACTCAAATTTACATAATTGCAGCATAAAATTTAGTGGAATGATGAAACTAAATGAAAGATGAGTACAATTCAGTTTACTACTACTTTGTAGAACAACATGATTTTTGGTCAACCAAATTTTAAACTGTCATCCACTGAATCTCAAATTTAGAGCAAAATACTAAAAATAATGAATGAAAAAAGAACAAATGATACACAAAAAAGTTGGCTCAAGGAATAGCTGTAGAGAGTGTCCTCAACAATGCTGTTGTGTGCGTGTGTCTGTGTGTGTTTATGATGTAAAGCACTTTGAAATGTTCTGTTGCTGAAAGGTGAAATACAAATACATTTAGATTTGATTTTATTTTGATTTGCTGTCAAAGTGCAATTGCCAACCTTCAAATATTTGTTGCACATCTTGCAGTTACCAATCCAAATTTATAGATTCAAGGGTTTTTATGCTTATTTACATCTCTAGACATTTCTGTTAGGAGCACAATTTACTTGCTGGAATAAAAAAGAACTTAAAAATGATAGAAGCTTATAAAGAATTGAGCATTTTAAGCTGAACAACAAGAGTTATACGCGGCATCTCACTGGAGGCAACATCAGACTTTTGGAGGCTCCAAAGTGGATTCACTCTGACATGTGATCTTGGCTTTTGCATGTCTTTCCACTTTTGTCCATGTAGTCCTACCCTCTTGGGGAAAATGTTAAGTCAACAAATTAAAAAACTTTGCCAATTTTGAAAGGTTTCATTACACATTAACTGCCATAAAAAATAAGTTACTAATCAAAAGAATCTCAAATGGTTTATTCCACAGTTAAGAAAATATTTCTGAATATGTTCAGTTTCTAAGTTCTTCACAAAAACCAGGTGAAAATCATAACAAATGGATGCTATGATGCAAAGAATTCTCACTTATAATTCTCCTGGCTTTGACAAAATTACAAGCTTGACCATTGCATTTTGTCTGGGTAGTGTTCCTCTCTGAAGGTGTTTTAACAACCTGGTGCAATGTGGTCAGAGGAATTAAGAGCTACATTTTTACATGTGTAACAAGGTGCACAATGAGGAACGTTAAATGCATGTGTTCAGCTAAGAAATTGAGATTAATAAAACTCAAATCAGGTAACTTATATAGTTTCTCGCTTTTGGCAAGTACAATCAAATGCCTGTTCACTGCTAGCAATTATAAAAATATATTGTGATCTCAATTTGAAATGGAGAATTTTATGCCACTTACTATCTAATTCAAATTGTCAAAAGCTCATTAAAAATTCGCTCACTACCCTCTTTGAATATATCATCATGATTTGCCCTCAAGTGTAATGTTAGTCACACTTTTTCAATTCTAAAAAGGAAAACCTACAGCTATGTTGAAGCATTTCTTTCCATTGCTTGTTATTCATGCTAATAACTGAGTTGGCATTTCTTCTCCAGTTTCTCTTCCAGGATTCCCTGACCACTGATGGAAATAGCTGTGTGTGAAATTAGTACTAGATATCTGAGGCATGCGCACCCTGCAACCATACACCGGGGAAATTCTGACGCTTCTGACTACTTGAGACTCTGCACTGGCTATGATATTAAAATCAAATGGAGACAAGCGCACATCATAAAGTGTGTGAACTGAAATTTGAGCCTAAATAAATCATGGCGGTTAATGGGCAAAACACTTTACAAACCATGCAGTGCACTCCTGCTATGTTGCATTATAAACACTGTGAACATAAAAGACCTTGTAAATATTTATGACACAATTACAGACCCAATGTTTACAATTTGGAAATTTTTACAAAGTTATGCAAATAAATTCTAGTGGTGCTTTTGTTATTAAGCTTTTGTAAACTGGGACTTGTTTTTTAAGCTGTCAATAAAAATCTAAATGTGTAAAGATGCTTTTAAGTGTTAGTGGTAATGCTGTACACATTATTAATTTCATTGAATTTACTAATATTTATTTTTATATAAATAAAAAAAACCTGATTCTTCTCTTTTTTTGTACCAACAGAAAAACATTAAACCATTGCACATGAAGATTATGACTATCCCTACAAACAAAATAGGGACATCACTGCCAAACAAAGAGGTGAGGAGTATTTTGCACTTTACCAAACTGAGCAAGCCCCTTGTGCCGAGTAGACACACTTGAGCATATATAAGTGGCCACTCTAAATGCCTGAGCCAACTGGCAGGCATCTGACTCAGGTGAGAACAGTCAATTATGTATAATGTATATTTGCAATTTTTCAGGTTTGCAAAGTTTTAGTTAAATATATTGGAGACTAGAGAAATGTTTAATAATGTAAATAACGTACATGTTAGCCAGTATAAAACATTTTAATTTGGGTTGTTTTCTATATTTATAGCTTCTTTGAGTTTACGCAAGACATCTGTAATTTTCAGTCAGGATCCTGTGGTAAGGTAAGTAGATCCCTTCAAAAGAGGCATTCTTAAAAAATTTTAAAAAAACTAATGAAAGAACTTATGTAAACTTTTAGGTTCCACCAAAGTGCCACCATGAGCACAGATGCTGAAATGGAGCAGTATGGCCCGGCGGCAATTTACCTCCGGAAGTCAGAAAGGGAGAGGATTGAGGCTCAGAGTACTCCTTTTGATGCCAAAACTGCCTATTTTGTGGTGAATGAAGCTGACCTGTACGTCAAGTGTAAACTCATCAAGAAGGAGAGTGGCAAAGCCACAGTCGAGACTGACGGAGGAAAGGTGAGAAGTTTTATTTCACTAGAGATTATTTTTGTTTAACATTTGTTGCCACCTTCTTACATAAGATTCAAGCAAAACAACTATTTTTATTGAAGACGGTAACCATCAAAGAGGACGATATCCATCCCAGGAATCCTCCAAAGTTTGACAAAATTGAGGACATGGCAATGATGACCCACCTCAACGAGCCTTGTGTGTTGTACAACCTGAAAGATCGTTTTGCATCCTGGATGATCTACGTGAGTTTGTTTTCGTACCAAGGGTAATGATAACATTTAAATATCTCTCTGCAATGCTTGGTGAAAAATTCTTTGTGTCTTCTACTACAACAGACCTACTCCGGGTTGTTCTGTGTGGTCGTAAATCCCTACAAGTGGCTGCCTGTGTATGATGCTGTTGTTGTAGCAGGATACAGAGGCAAGAAGAGGATTGAGGCTCCACCCCACATCTTCTCCATCTCTGACAATGGCTATCAGTTCATGCTCACAGGTAAAGCAAAGACTAAAGTGTTTTCCCAAAAGAAATTGAAAGAAAGAACATACTTACGTTGACATGAACTTACTCCAGCTACTAAAGTATTATGGTGTATATTGCAGATCGTGAGAACCAGTCTGTCCTGATTACGTGAGTGTTGCACAAACTAAATTTTACAAAAGGTACAAAAATGAAGTTGATAGGCAAAACATGTCTCTTGTATCTCAGCGGAGAATCCAGTGCTGGCAAGACTGTCAACACCAAGCGTGTCATCCAGTACTTTGCAACTATTGCAGCATTGGGTAGCAAAAAGGACCAAGCGCAGCAAAGCTCTGGAAAAATCCAGGTGATTATGTGTTAAAAGAAGAAACAGGTTTCAACTGCGTATACTTAGGTACACATTGCAAAAATAGTTACAAATGTCAATGTGCAGGGCTCCCTTGAGGACCAAATTGTTGCTGCTAACCCTCTGCTAGAGGCTTATGGTAATGCCAAGACTGTGAGGAATGACAACTCTTCCCGTTTTGTAAGCTAAGACAATGCTTAAATGTTCATTGATAGTTAATTGTTGATTTCCGATAGAGGCTATTAATTTTGCTTAGGGTAAATTCATCAGGATCCACTTTGGTACAAGTGGAAAGCTGGCCTCAGCTGATATTGAAACATGTAAGTAAAACATATGATGTAATCAGTGTTATCTATTATTAATTTATAATCTGTACCATGATTTCCTTATCAAAGTGCTTACTTATATGTATGTAATTCTTAGATCTGCTGGAGAAGTCCCGTGTCACCTTCCAGCTGTCTGCTGAGAGGAGCTACCATATCTTCTATCAGCTTATGACAGGCCACAAGCCTGAGCTCATTGGTAAATGATCAAATACTTGAAATTTGAATGTAGAAAAGTGCAACTTGTAAGACAAAGTAGCTAGAATGATTTGTTTCTATTGTTTCAGATGCTCTGCTGATCACCACCAACCCCTACGACTTCCCAATGATCAGCCAAGCAATGGAAGTGACAGCTGGAAGAACTCCTATGAAGAGGCTCTGGACCAACTGGAGACCATGTCTAAATATCAAAAATAATCTAATTGCAACCCCTTTTTATTACATAACATCTACATAAATTGGTGTCTCAACAAACACAAGTTGAATTTTTCCAGTGTTCAAATATTGCTGTTTAACACCCATTTTTTCAGGCTGCCATGATGGCTGAAGAGCTGAAGAAGGAGCAGGACACCAGTGCTCACCTGGAGAGGATGAAGAAGAACCTCGAGGTTACAGTCAAGGACCTGCAGCACCGGCTGGATGAGGCTGAGAACCTCGCCATGAAGGGTGGCAAGAAGCAGCTCCAGAAACTGGAGCAGAGGGTATGAACTGTAATAGCTTTTTAATATCTCAATTTAAGAAAAATAAAAAAAAACTATATATGGGTCTCATAATGGCTCCTATTCTGTACTTTTGTAAAATATAAATATTTTATTTTCACAAAATAGGTGCGTGAACTGGAAACTGAAGTTGAAGCCGAGAAGAAACGCGGAGCTGATGCTGTTAAAGGAGTCCGCAAATATGAGAGGAGAGTTAATGAGCTGACCTACCAGGTATTTTTTTTTTTTTTTACTTCCAATTTATCAAATTACCAGTTTTAAAAACAGAAAAAAAATTTGAGTGACAATCTACAATGACTGCAGACTGAGGAGGATAAGAAGAACATCACCAGACTTCAGGGTCTGGTGGACAAGCTGCAGCTCAAAGTAAAGGCTTACAAGAGACAGGCCGAGAAGGCTGTAAGTAAAATACTTGAACAGCTAATATTTCTATTACTGAGCCAAAAACCTAATCAATAATTGTTTGTGGAAAACTGTTTATGAATCATTTAATTTTATTTTTTAGGAGGAGCAGGCCAACACCCACATGTCCAGACTCAGGAAAGTCCAGCATGAGATGGAGGAGGCTCAGGAGCGTGCTGACATCGCTGAGTCTCAGGTCAACAAGCTCAGAGCCAAGAGCCGTGATGTTGGAAAGGTACCTATTTGGACAATACTCTCAGTTAATTACACATTAGAACCATATTGTGACATATTGCAATAATCTACAATATGTCAATATAACTCAGTGAGTGGAATTCGGCTAACAGGACAATATAGCTCAATATGACTTTTTTCAGGACACCTGAAGTAGTATGTAGTGTTCACATTTTTATTATAAAGAATTATCCTACATATCACCATGATTTACAAGCAATAAAATGTTAACATGCTAATGTTTTACTTTATGTTATTGCTTATTGAGGCTTATTGAGTCAGTGAATGCCTGGAAAAGTGAGACACTGTTCTGGAATGACAATTGGCTTATTGTAATCCAGTAGTCATTGCAGGACTTCAGCTACTGCACTTCTAGCTGCTTGTTGGCTTAAGTGCTCTGAGAGTTAAGCAATGTGGAAGTCACTATAACTCAATGGGAATCCCAACTGTGCTCTAAATTTATGACCAGATCTTGTTGCCAACAGAGCCCATTCATACAGTGTTGACTGGTTTATTTGAAAAGTAGCCTGGCCCACATCAAAGGCCATGTCAGCCACATACAAGTAATGGCCCAAGTGTTGTAAACTGATATGAATATTGTCAAATAAACATCATTCTTTTTTCTTTTCTCATTTCAGTCTGATGCTGCTGAGTAAGAAAAAAAACATCTGATGGACCACTCAACAGACTTCATAAAATATGAAAATTATGTTGTAACATCTGCAAAATAAAGTATTCTATTCACCTTGCTTTTGTTTTGTTTTTTTGTGTGTTTGTTTATACTAAATTTGGGCCAAATAAGGAACTTTTGTTCCATCTTTAGAGCTCTTCTTTTTAAAGAATTGATTGTTCTTTTCCTTCAATATGAAACCGCTCCTATGACTTAAGCATTTTGAACAATGCATTAAAAGGTGCTTGGCAAAATTTAAAATGGCTTGTGAATGTAGCAGGATAATTATCCCTGCTGTCAATGAAGGCTTGTTTCAACTTCCAGAACATGTTCATGGCACTGCAAGAAGCACAGAAGCAGTTGCTGGACTCATTCAAATAAACACTTCAGACTAAGAAGTCATGGATCAGTTTGCCAAGATATTTTAGGCATCGGCTTAAGCACTCTTAAAGACAACTGTCGAAGAGGGACCATCAAAGCATTTGGCTTAAAGGCAATTTCTGCCTTAGCCAGTATCATGTAACAGTGGTTGCCCTTTCTTCCAGAACACCATCCTGTGCACATTCAATATAACCCTACTTTAATTACTTTGCTAAGTTGTACATAACAGCAAAGGCCATGAGAAATGTTAGTAGTATCTCTTTGGATAGTTCAATTTATGAAAGCAATATCATAAAACTACATTTATTCCTGTAACATGTAATGTTAAAAAAAAAAAAACTACAGATAAGATTATGTTAAAGTGAAATAGATTTTGTTTTAACATAGTAACTAGCTGCAGGCTAGGAATTTGTCAGGTCTAAAAGAGGTTTCCTCAGGTTCTCAGTGTACCTGTCAAAGTGAAATTTAACACTTTCGTCTCAGGCTCCTCTTCAGAAGACATGTTTCTCATATTTTATCGCAGTTTAACACCTTGGTACACAAGCTCATTCTTAAAAATATCATGTGAAGAAGGTTACTCAGAATCATCTGTCTATTCCCATCTGCACTTTAAAAAACAGATGCTTGTTTTTTCACCTGCATTATGACATGCTAATCAAGAGAATGATTAAAATAATATTAATTTAACAGTCAAGGACATAAGACTTAAAAAAAAAACTAGCAACCTATTTTTAAAATTTTACCATATGGAACATATACTTTGTGTTTAAAAAAAAAATTTTTTATTTATTTATTTATTTCTTGTTATGACAGATCCATTTCTATCATGGCCCAGCTCTGTGTTGAGATAGCATTGATGACATTTTCAGATATTTAGGTAAAAATACTATATTACAAAAGACAACTTTACTTCAGTCTATCCTAAATTGTGAATTAAAGTAAGTACAAAGGAGTGGTTTCTTTTTCAGAGTTGTTTTTAATTTGTTTTTACTATCCAAACCTTGAATTCAGTCATCATTCATGATACTGTTACAACTGCAGCATCTTAAAAATCTTGTGTACTGGCACAACTCTTATTTTGGGTGTCAGCCCAACCTAGAAGGCAACTGTTCTTCCTCTCCATTCCAAGATGATACATTATCCTTCCTCAACTTGTACGGAATGGTTTGCAGGCCTATTTTATTTCAGACAGCTGAAAGATTTACATCCACTGCAACTGTATAGCTGTGACATTTGAATGGTCCCCTAAAATCTCAACCTGGATAATGGTATATTAAATTAGCTATTTATCCTCACTGAAGAGGATTAAGCCAGACAGGCTTATGATTGAGACATTTAGGTGACAGTGTGCTAATGAAACACTCTAAATCCAGTCATCCGTTTTCCAAACCTGCTTTGTCCTGTCAGTCATGGGGCGGGTGCGCTCATAGCAACTGTCATCAGGTGACAGATCAAAATAGTATCACACAAGACACAAATCTATCAATATACACGTTCACATTTAAGGTTAATGGAGTCTCTACTTAACCTAATGTGGATGTTTTTGGATAGAGTGGAAAAGAAAGTATGCAAAGAAAACCAATGCTGGAAAACTCCACTCAGAAAACCATGGAGGCCTAAAACAATGGACGATTTGTCACTGAGATGACAGGAAAGAACATGAATTGTACCCCTATTTTCTATTGAATAAATGCATTGTCAGATTAGATTTTTACATTCTAATAAGTGTGCTGAAGATATATTAATTGAATTTTTTTCACTTTTGAAAAATTGTCTTGGCTAACTTTTTTCTAAGCCACTAAATAAAATACCTTAAAACACATGCTGCAATGGCCATCTGACATATGTGAAGTTTTAACAATGAACAGGTAACAACTAGCAAACTACAAGTGAAAATCTTACATCTATGAAGATGCAAGATTTTCGCAGGACTATGTCCTCCAGAGTGAATAAACTTGCTATTCTTGTTAAAAGCAAAAGACATTAAAAACATTCAACATTGAGATCATTCAGCTTAATGAGTGATCAAGCACTTTGAATTTCCTTGTTGCTGAAAATGTGTTATATAAATAAAATGACCTTACCTTACCTAGTGTAATTCAAATAAAATAAAAAAAACTCAGATCCTTAAACATTACAACATATCTATTTTCACACTTTTGTCAATAGGCCCCCTCCACTTCCGCCAACCATTACCATATTAAATATATAATGTGAAACCTATGCCATGGAGTTATATGCAAAGTTTGGACAAAATCAACTATTTTGAGCTCCACTGTTGGAAACTCTTTCTAAGAAACTTTGCCTCACCACCACATACAGTAACACAGACTTCTCAGAAAATGCTACATAGTTAAATTTGGTTAATTTCATTTAAAAAGAACGAGAAGAAATAAGTTAGGAGGAAAAGTGGCAGCATCTGTGAATTATCTGTAAAGTTCACATAGGATACTAGCTGTTCAAACCGCTCAGCCTCCATTCCAGACAGGTGGTGGATGTATATTTTCATTTTACAAAGATTTTTTGAATTTCTGTCAGCAACAAATATTTCAGTTTTGATCTGCAATTGTAAAAAGAGCAAAGAGACAGAGAATCCCCATAGACTCCCTGGAATGATGCCAACTAGCATGCCATTGAACACAGTGTTGCTCACCTTTTTCAACGGGACAGGGAGGAGGAGTTATGCTGGTATGGGATGTTAGGTCTGCAGCTGACTGACTCATCTGTTAAATTGGTAAAAGTTACAGGGACAAGTTAAGTATATGAATATATTGGTAAATATTTTTCCTTCACTGATTAAATGGTGGTGAAATATAGGCTAACAGGTAACTAAAGCCCCTTTCACACTGCAAGGTCCGTGGCGGGCCTTGCAGCACGAAAGGGGCTTAAGCTTTTAGCTTAGTTAGCTAAAAACTTAGTTACCTTTTAGCTAACTAAGCTATAAGGTTGATAATCACTCACTACAGTCTACCAAACTGTCATGGAGAAAAGGTGGGTTACAAATTAGCACCCTTTCTTTTCAGTCTTCTCTTTTTTCCTCTTTTCTTTTTCAAAAACCCGACTTTTCTTGGTCACAATCGTTATTGTCGTCTGTTGCTAAATACCGTTAGCGTCAAGAGCGCTAAGCAGGAACAAACCATTTCATGCAGATGCAGGGGGGTGGTTCAGTAAATATGAATGTTTGCTTCTTGGTTTGAGAGTGGTATCATTTAATTTTTACTACCAAAAATTGTTTGGTTTACTGTAAAAATTATCTGGCTTGTAATAACAAACATGTAAAAAAAAAAAAAAAAAAAAAAGTCTTATATAAACGTTTTTCCTTTTTTGTGGGGACCCCCTTTCGATCAGGTGCCCTTGGAATTTTCCGAATATTTCCTCAGGCTTGTGCTTTAATGGGTCAACGAATAAATGTAGTTACTAAGCGCTTTGTGAACGTCTGAACTTGATAAAGCGCTATGCAAGTACAGATCAATACATTCAAAACTTGATCCATCAAAATTATAATGCAAGTAAAACTCGCTAAAAATATTCTCATTTTCACTGAAATATAATCACGGGTCACTTCTTTTGCACTACTGGCTGTGGCAAATTTCGCATTTATTTCAAACAACAAAAATGTACCAAGTTTGTTTTTCACAAGTTTTAATTTTTTTTTTTTTTTTGATGTAGTCATTTAACTTTCAACATGTCACAACCGTTTTTATTCCTTTAATATACAAAAAAGGAAAATGTACTTGTTTACAGTGAAAACATGGCAGAAAAACAATGATTTCTACACTACAACTCAAAAGACAAGCTACAACAAACACATACATATAGACTTATATACTTTACATAAGTTTTTAATTACAAACATCTCATAAAATCAATATTAAAAAAAATAAATAAGGTTTTAATGGTTCTAGCAGCCTTTATTTGACAGTGAATTGACAGGAAAGTGGGAAATGAGAGAAGGGGGAAGACATGTGGCTAGGGTCACCAGGCTAGCAATTGAACCTGCAACAGCCATGCTGAGAGCTAAGGCCCCTGTATGTGTGTTGTGCTTAACCGCTGCACCGCCACAGCACCCCTAAAATAAATAATTTAAGACTTGTACATTATTTGACCATTTAAAGACAAAGCAAACAAAAACTACATTCTAGGGGGTGCTGTGGTGGCACAGGGACAAAGCATGACCCACGTATGGAGGCCCTAGTACTCGTGGTGGTAGTTCAATTCCTGGACAGGCAACATTTGCTGCATGTCGTCCTTCTCCCTCTCATTACCCTCCTTCCTGTTGACCTGCTTTCAAATAAAGGGCAGTGGAGCCAACAAACCCTTGAAAAAAAAACTACATTCAAAGTGTAACTTTTTTTCTGACATTTTATATTTAACTATTATTTTTATGTACAGATAGTGTACAATCAGACTTATTTATTATCTTTCTTTCCAACTCCCTTTCCTTGCTCTACTCTCTCTCTTCCTTTTTTATGAACACCTTGACATTTCTCTCTTCCTAGATCTGTCCCTTTGTGCATCTGGGCAGAGTGTATGTTCTTTTTCATAAAGAAGCATTCTTTATTTGGACTGACAGAACAGGTCAAAAGTTTCTCCTTCTGATTTGGGCCTGCAGTTATAGGACGCTCTTCTTCCCGGTAGGGAGATGATGGCCGTGAATGTGCTTTCCTTGGACTTGCCATTCTTGGAGAGTTATGCCTAGATTTAGCATCTTTTTTGGGGACTAGGTTTAAGTCCAAAGATAGTGGTCTTCCAAATACTGGACTAAGAGGAATCACAACGTTGTCTCCTGGAGCACCAAGAGTAAGAAAGACTTCTGGTACTTGATAGTCATTCTTTATTCCCTGAAACAGACAAGAAGACAAAGAAGTGCCTCAGGATTTTTTTTTTATTTGTGCAAAGTCAAAACATTCATAGTTTGTGGTGGCACTTACTGGCTGTGGTGTTACACTCAGTGATACTTTCAATGTCATCTATTGGAGAAAGCAAAAACATCAACACAAAAATAATAGCTGAAATTAATTCTGCCATAAATTCATTTGCTGCATCCTGATTTTGACCAGTTCATATGACTCTGATAAATGTCTATCACTCTATATTTCTAGAAAAATTAAAATTCAGTTGTATCTCCAGTTTTGTTTCTACCTGTGCCTGAGAGTTTTGATCCATCCTGAATTCAGTCTCAGGAGTAAATGAAGCAGACTTGGGTAAGGCCAAAGTAGAGCTTGATTCTGCATCAAAAATTTGGGGCTGAGAGGAACTCCTGCGAAAGGACTTCCTTGATGTAGCAGGTGTTCCTTCATTCACAATAATATATGGTGGTGATGCCTAGGGAAGGAATAAATTCCACAAAATTCTAGTCATATACTGTACCATTAAAACATTAGTTTATAGACACTGCTAAATACTAACAAATACAAATACAGCTTTTAAAATAATGGGTCAATATGCTTCTTGACATAAAACAATTGATGAAATACATTATTTTTATATACAAAGAAAACTGTATAAACTCGTAATGTATAGCTATAAAGCTGAGCTGTTAAATTTTGTGAAACAAAAACAAAGAAATCATAAATTTCATTTAGCAACCTTTGCCATTTTTTAGTTTACCTATCCAATAATTTATACCCAACTTGCATCATACTGGGAAACCAGTATTTGGATTTCTTACATTTTTCTTTGCTTCAGATATTCGACTTGTCCCTGGAGAATGTTGATCTTGTAACAATGCCTGACTGGGGTTCTTACTGTTGACGAATGCAATAGGTTTTGACCCTATTGAGAACATTTAAGTTATTTCTGACATCTCAAAGATATAATTAGATTTGAAATATTTTGTCCTGTGTGTTTTTCTTACCCATGAGCCCATTATTCAAAGGGCCGCCATTGTGCACTGGAGTGGTAGCTGTACTGCGGCAAGGTTGTAAATAGCATCGTTGGTCTTCCATTCGCGCACTTTGAGAATGTCTTATCATATCAAAAAATTGCTCCTGCTCAGCTGCAGATAAATCCTATATTAGGAAAAGACAAGAAAAAGCATAGGCCTCTTATCTGACCCCTGACCTGTTGATGTCAACAGATCAGAGACCTGTTCTGTTTTGTCATTGCTTCAGAACAAAATACGGATCTATTGCTAAAACTATAAGCAATATATTTTGCAAAAAGGTCTCTCACCTGCCAGTGTTGAGGAGCATTAAAGATAGCTGAACTCTCAGGAGGTTTATCAGATGCATCATTTATTAGGTTTTTGCACTCAGTTGAAGGGGTGTTCAAATTTTTTAGGATTTGGGGTGCTGAGCATCTTTGTTCATCCATCCTTGAGCCCTATAATAGGAAAATATATTTAAAAATAAATGTTAAATCTAGACTATAATGCATATTATTTGCCAGTAAAAAGGCAAATATATGTGAAACACATAACTTCAATTGATCAAACATGTGTCGCCAACCTGGACTCTTGAAACTAAATAGCATAAATATCTTGCATCCATTTCAGCAGGAGTTACTGTTGATGTGGTGCCTCCGTTCTGTATTCCTGGTAATGATGGAAGAAACATACGCTGGTCATCGAGTCGTCTTGCCTGGGAGTTTGCGACCAAACTGAAGAGTTTTTCATCATCTAGTAAAGAAAAAATGAAACCCAGATTTTAACATTAAACATGTACTCGATTACATCAACATATCTGATCAAAAAGGGTTATTAAGTCAAAGAAGAATTCTGGCTCTGACCTTGTGGCATTGTGCTTAGAGTGAGTTTGGAACTGGGCAATCCTTGAGGATTAACATTTAACGCACTTCGCTGTTTCTCTTTAGCCTTTGGATTTACATGCGAGTTTGTGCTGAAGGAGGCTGAGCGCTCTGGACCCAAAGCAGGTGATAATTTTGTATTATTTTCATAAATAAGGGCCTGTGGGCTTTGATGCTGAGGCAGGCAACACCTTTGGTCATCCATCCTAGAACCCTGAAGTTACAGCAGGAATTATTTTTTAAAAAATTTGACAGAATTTTAGGTTTCATAGCCACAATAAAAACATAGATTTTCCTTTAAAAAAATAAAATAAAATAAACAAACACCATTAAACCTGTTGGGTAATACTCTGTCCAAACAATGAGAACATGTGGTGGTGATTTTTTAATAACAATGGTGAAAATATTTTTTTCACAGAAAGCAAAAAGTAACTAACCTGGACTTTTGAGACCATCTGAAACAAGCAGCTTGAGTCTCCTTTATTGTCACCATTTTCATTCTGTGATACTGGTAATGATGAAAGTGATACTCGCTGGTCATCCAGCCTTCCACTTTGAGCTTGTGTCAAAAGGTTTAAAAAAAAATCCCGATCTGATGATAAAATTAAACAGAAACAGTTTTTCTAAACACCGTCATATATGTGTATCTATATATCTGTATTAAAATTAATATTGAAAGGCTTTGCTCTTTTTCAGTATTGTTTCATGTATTTGAGAAAGGATTGAAAGTTTGGGTAGACGGGGAGTACCTGCGCTAGGACTCAAAACGCAGCGCTGGTCTTCTATACGTCCGCGCTGGCCATGAGCGATCATACCGAGAAACTTTTGCTGTTCTTCAGGTGATTCTTCCTTTTTTATTTATGTGAAAAGATTGGGGGGAAAATGTCAATATGAACATTCAATTATGCAACATTAAAGAAGAATAGTGGAAATTTAATATATTTACACTAATCATTTATTAGAACAGACCCTTAAAGAATTGGAGCGTTGACACTGAGAAGGAACTTGTAACTGATTTCCAGAAGCCACTAGACGCTTTCTGTCGACATCTGCACTACTCTGTGTCACAGAGCTCAAAGGGTTTGCACCAAGGTCATTTTTACTGTCTGATGCCTAGAAAAGCAAGAAACAATTTTTGAAAAGAGTAAGTCAGTAGTAGTCAGTAATTCAACTCAAAACCAAAGCAGGTCCACGTATTCAACTCTTTATATGTTCTAGTCTATGTCCTGGTAGTTAAACGAATGATGAGAGCTGTAAATAAAATGTTCTTTGTTTACTGTCTAATGCATGAAAGAGTATAAAAATGGTTAATTCTATGGGAAAAGCCAGGAGAAAAGATATTAGTCAATTCAAAAACTAACAAGGATTTAAAAGTTATTCTCCCAGTTATTAGTCAGTCCAGCTCCAAAGAGAAAGTCGAAGACAAACATTAAGTGGCAACATAATCAAAATAAAAAAGGTTTGAACTAAAAACTTAAGCAAGAATTTTGTAGAAAGAGTCTAATAAAAAACCATCGCTAACACACAAGTAAATTATACTTGTATTGCCACAGATGTCTTACCTCAGTATCAGCAGCTTCCGATTTTAACTTGACTCCAGCAGATGTCATCTTGTAAAAATTAAAAGGAGGTAAAAATGTGATTGCAATAAACTATATGTATAACAAACTGCTATTCAAAAAAAGATTCCAACCGATGCTCCTCTAAATGCTTGCTGAACATGACACAGTAAAGTGGTTCTGAGTCCTGAGTATTAACCAGTCATTAAGAGACAAGCTAGCCCTCCCTTCTTAATATCACCATTTATAATCCTGGATAAAAACATAATCCTGACCATAGAGAAGGATGATCTCTTTTCATGAGCGATGTACACGTTCTTCATTTTGACCCACCACTTTACTTAAACTTGATGTTTGCTCCAGTGGAAGCAATTAAAATCAGTATTATGATACTGGCCTGTCAGACCAATAAAACTGACATGTGAAGTGTACAAAATACCTTTTGTCCTTCTGTCCATTTTTGCAGGTTTTATTTCCCAAATTCCAAGCAGATGTCAATAGACTATGTTATGAAAACAGAAAGTATTGAACAAGCTATTAAATATAGAAATTATATTACTTTTACTCACATGGTCAAAAACTGAAAATATTACTCAAAGGATTTTGGCTAACTTCAGATCATCGTAAATGTCCAGGAACTAAAGGAAAAACAAACATCTGAAGGTTTTATTTTTATTGAATAGAGACAGAAAACACCCAGCAATATATTAAATTAGTCATGCAATACTTCAAAAATATTTCATTACAGCAGTTGAGATTCTAAGATACAATTACCTACATATGAAAAAAAAAACCTAGCAGCCTTCAATCTTTTACTTTAACTGTCATCTCAGTAAGTCACAATTTCACTAATTGCATCATGTGATATACAAGTAACCATCTTGGCAAATCAAACAGGATTTTTGGTTGGTAATAGGTTAATCAAAATACATGCATCTATATAAATATTTATTACATATCTAGTCGCTAGAACATAAGCATCTAATCCTGGTAAAACTACATCCACAATAAAATAAGAGTGAATTATAGAATAGGCCATTTCCTTCCACAGTTACATCTATAGGTTCTCTTCATATTCAAATTAAGTTAATACATTAAAAAAAAACAGCATACCAGAAACCAGTCAAATGAAAAACTTTTCCTTTATTCCTTGTGCTTTTACCTACTTAGGGACTAAGATATAAATTGGAAATTTATTCCAGACCCTTCAAGTCATTAAGGAAGGTGGTTGGAGTCAAGATGTGAGATGATCCTGTCAAGACACAAAATGTAAACATTGATAATTAGAAAAAACTGGGAACTTTATTGCAGAAAGAGCTTTGAGAATTACAACTAAAAACTTCTCTCACCAATAAGCACTTCCCATTTTCCATCAGTGCTTCGAGTGACTTCATAAGCAGAACGCATCTCTGAGTGTGACACCCCTCCAACCACAAAAACAATCAAGCGAGGACCACAGCGATATTCTGTTGGAGACTTATTTTTGTGCCAGTTTCCAAAACGTGCACTGCTGTAAGAAAGAGGGAGAGAGAAAAATCTACTCATCTGGCAACAAGTAACCATTTCCAAAATATAAGTAGTAGTCATATTTTGGTAACACTTTGACAGGATGTGCATAAGCATTGTTTTGTAAGTACTGACAC
>NW_015112698.1:568063-587788 GCF_001443285.1 Poecilia latipinna | reverse complement strand
AATCTCAAAATTTCTGAGCTTTATGTTCAACTTTTCCAGCTCTGAAACTTCAGGATTTTTTGTAGAAAATTTCTTAAATTAGTCTTGAAACTTCTGAGTTTTGTTATGGAAATTGACTCATTTTTCTGTGTACACTGGCCCGAATACAGTGTCATATCTTTTCTAAAATCCCGATGATTTTAGAGTTTTTATTTAAAATTGACAGAAAATCTCAATATAATGCTGAAATTCCTTTTAATTGTTTTCACTTGTCTGAAAAAAGTTGAGAAATCCTCTAAATCACAGAAATTCTCAAAGATGATATTTTGAAGTTTTGCATTGTCTTCACATCTGTACACAGATGTTAGTAAAGTTGAAAACAATAACTCCCTGTACAAACAAAATATTTACTTTCAAATAATTTGTGTGTGGTACAGTTAAGGCCAAAAGTATTCATACCACCCTGATTAATTTGGGGAGGCGTCTCTGAAAAGAAAACAAAACCATGTAAAGTCAAAATATTGCAGGTATGTTTACACTTTACCAGAAAAATGGCATTTCAAAGATAATTTATATTATTCTCAATAATCTTTGGAAACTTATTCATTGGTATTACACCAGTCCAATCCCTCTTATTACAGCTGAGCAGCTTTTTAAGTTTTCCTTACCACCATTCTGCTCTGATTTTTTCATTTTATTTTTTCTGAATGAATTAAAATGTTAATACTCCTTTCAGACAGAAGCAGGAGAATTGGGCAAAACAAAAAGGTTGATAAAAATAGACACATCTCTTATTTAGTCATGCAGAAAGCTACATCTGGTTGTGATTATTTTTTCCAGGAACATTTTAAAACTCGTGGTTAAGTGTTAAGGATCCAGTTGCTGGAATGAACTGATCCACTTCCTGTTTTGTGCGTATTGACCAATCACTAGCTAACATTTTTCTGTGCTTTCAGCAACTCTGCACTGTTGTTGTTGTTGTTGATTTTATATCAGTGTTGTTGTTTGTTTTGTTGTGGAGCTGTGCTGGCTCGCTGTGTTGGCTCCGCCCCTTTGCCCCTCCCCCCCGTCATTCACCCATGTCATGTGATGTTGTCTCCTCCAATCAGAGTGGTGTCCTAAAGCACAACACGCTCACCCTGGGCATGCTCTATCAGGGCGGGGGTCACGGCCAGGGGCGCAGCACCACTTTGAACTTTAACCTTTACAATAACACTAGGCATGAGCCCCCTGCTGGCCGCTGGCTGCCACTACCTCCGCCTCCGTCTGCCATCACCGTGAGTATCCTGATGAGAGAACCTGATTACAGTCACTGCATACATGTGATCGCAAAAAGCTTTGGGGAGCTGCAGGCGGTGGTCGTTTTAACCACATTAAACGTTCTTTGTTTGTTTTGTGAGTGTTTATATCACTGTTTAAACATTCATGTTTTATCCAAACCACTAGAAGAGTCACAGGAATCCTGCCTGGCTTATATGAATCTACTATATGAGATATTTGTGACTAATTAAAGTGAACTACATTTGCAGAAGAGGATTTTGACTGCTGGGGGGGGGGAATCAAGACTGTTTTCTCAAAATTCTGATTTTAAATTGAGAATTTTGACTTTAAGTTCAAAATTCTGACTTTAAGGATTGTGACGTTTTTCCTAAAACTTTAAATTTTTGTGTCAGATTTGACCTTAGACTCTGAATTCTGACATTTAAATCAGAATCTGACTTTTTTCTAAGAATTTTGACTTAATCATGAATCTAACTTTTTTCTCAGAATTCAGTTTTTTTTCTCAAAATTCTGACTTTGTTCTCCGAATTCTGACTTTCGATCTGAAAAGATTAAAGTAAATCTGCCTATTTGTGACCAGATTAGGACTCAAGTTAGCTCCAGGTTTAAACAGTTTTAAACTTGTTACAGTTTTGCTCTACAGAAAAACATACCAATAAATTGTGACTTCTGTGGAAGTAGCATCTAAGTTTAAATGGAAGAATCTCAAATTCTTAAAAGTTGCATCAAAGCACTTTGGTTAAAATCTTATTTTTAAGGTGTAATCTCACCAGCTGAAGCTCAGGAGAATTACTGCTGTGAACCTTTTCAGTATTTTTTTGTCCGTCTCTTTTTCCCAGACGCCTTCTCAGCAGGCTGCAATGCTGGATAATGACCAGGAGGGGGTGACAGGGAGCAACCAGTGGGCTCCCTACTCACTCGGTCGAAGAGACGTTCCACCTGAGAACCTCATGAAAAAGGTCGATAAATCAGTGAATGTAAACCCAGTGAACTCAGACATGAGAAAAGTAAAACCTGGTTGTAGGGAAGTGGCGAGTGGCAGCGCCGCTGTGATTGTGACTAATTGTCATTTTGTGGTTCTTGTTCCCACAGGGCGGACATCCACACAACCCCTCCCATCAGTCACACAACACCATGATCGTCACCTCCACCTCCTCGTCCTCGGCCGCCGCGCCTCACCGCGTTGTCGGGCAGCAGGTTTACGACGGGATGATGAACAAGGGGGGCCAATACCAGCAAGGAATGTCGCTGTCAGTGGTACCAGCAGGCGGTCCGGGCCAGTACCAAGGCAACGTGTCACAGGGTAAACAGCAGACCTCCATGCCACGCTTTAATGAGCTTTATTTTACATTTAATGCCTTGCAGCACATGAAATCTTACCATTTTTATCTTACTGTACTTGAAATAAAACAAGGGCAGTGAGTAAAAGTAGCTATTTGATCTTATTTTCACTAAATAATTCCTTAATATTGATGAAAAACTAGTGGATTATTTTTCTTATAACAAGGGGAAAATGTCTTGTAATAAGTGAATTAACCTGCCAATGGAAGAAGGACTTTTTCATCAATATTAAGAAATTATTTATTTGAAATAAGCTCATTTTTATTGCTGAAAAGTTTTCTCTTATTTTAAGACATTTTCCCCATGTGCCTAAAATCAGCTCTGCAAAAACACAAAACCTGATGAAGTATTTTAACCTAGTTTCTAATATCTGACTTTAAATAAGAGAACTAACTTTTCAGTGAATGATTCTTTAACACTGGTGTAAAAGTACTAGTTCCATTGGCAGATTAATTCAGCTGTAACATTTTACCCTTGTCATAAGTGAAACAATCTGCTAGTAGGACGAGTACTATTTCATCAATATTAAGGAATTATTTAGTTAAAACAAGTTCAAACAAGGTTTTCTCTTCTTCCAAGTGAGCTAAGATGTTTGCACTAGAAACTACATTAAAGTTACTTGGTGAGATTTTGTGTTTTTGCAGTGAAACGTATCAATATCCTTTGACTTTTCTAACATTTTGTCATATTGATGAAGTATTTGCAATTTAGTGAATACAAAATACTTCATATTTGTGATGTGGAAGGAAATTGAATGGTTTTGTAATCAGGAACACATGAAGAAGTCGTGTTAAAGACCAACATTCTTCATATTTAAGTCAATAAGAAGCCCCTTAACTTCTTATTTTGACTCTATAATCTTAAAAATCTTTTTAAAAATAGTCTTAAAAGATGATAGTTTGAGTATTGTCAGCAGTGCTTTCCAGTAACCACCTGGTCAAATGTTCAAATTTCCTGTCAAGTTTTCTGGGGAAACCCAGACATTTAAATGAGAAACCAAACTTTAGTTCGCTTTGTGTTTTGGTCAGGCCTTCCCTCCCCTGGCCAGGCGTACCCCAGCGGCGGCCTGCCCATGGCGCTGTCATCATCTGGGAACCAGTCTCAGTACAACCCCCACACCTCCCATCAGCCGGCTACCAACCCGCAGTACCACATGAATCAAGGCATGACCCACAGCAACCAGGCCGTCATGGCAACCCACACCAACCCGCGGCCTCAGAGCGCCCGCTGCCTGCTGCAGACTAAAGGCCAGAAAAGCACCGACGGTTTCCAAGAGCAGGTATGGAGATGCTAGCAGGCTGTGCTGGTTCTGCTGCTGAGACACAGGAAACGTTAGCATTCCTCAAATACAGCAATGGCTCATTTTCCACAGGCAGATTTTGATGTAAAAAACATAAAGTCAGTCTTACCAACTATATTTGGTCTCGTTTATAGTGCAGATATGTTAGCATACTTGATTTAAAGCAAAACTAACTTATAAAGTAACTTTTTAGGAAGATATAGGAGCTTTTTTATGGAAATATTTAATATAATAGATGAACTACTTCCACTGGCAGAAAAATATCTTGTTTTAAGTAAATTAGTGTGTTTTTTTATTAATATTAAGGAATTTTTTACTTAATTCTTAGCCCCTATGTCTTGTTAAAACGTTACTTTTAGGTTTTATCTTATTTCAAGTGTACTAAGATGTTTGCTGATTGCTTGACCAACATCACTGCAAAAACTCTAAATCTTACCAAGTAATTTTGGTTGAATTAAGACAAAACTAACCTAAAGTCAATTTTTAATAAGATATAGGAGCTTGTTTTATGTAAATAATTCCTTAGTGGTGACAATTTAATTCCACTGGTGGATTTTTTTCACTCATAAAAGGAGAAAAATATCTTGTTATAAATGAAGTGCCACTTTTTTATTATTAATGTTAAGGAATTATTTACTTAAAACAAGCTCACATGTAAGTTAGTTTTACTTATATCAAGTGTACTAACATATTGCTCTAGAAATTAGACCAATAATTCCAATAATAGAATTTAATAGTTTGACCAACATCACTGCAAAAACTCTAAATCTTATCTGAAGTGTTTTTGGTCTTTTTTCTGGATCACTTGAAAAAAGACAAAACCAACTTAAAGTGACTTTTCAGCCAGAAATAAGAGCTTGTTTCCAGTCAATAATCCATCAATATTGATGAAAAAATACTGTTTCCCTGGCAGATTATATCAATTATGACATGGAAAAAATATCTTGTTATAAGTAAAATAGTCTGCACCTTTCCATCAATATTAATTAATTATTCAATAAAAAGAAGCTCCTATGTCTTGTTGACAAACTGCTTGCATGTTATATTTGTCTTATTTCAAGAGTACTAATATATTTTCACTAGAAACTAGACTGTAAATACTTTGTAAGGTTTTTTCTTTCTTTTTACGGTGTCGCTGCAATAAACAAGCAGCTAATATTAATAAAATGTGGAGATAATTATGTAACTTAGCCGCCACGGAGCCACAGTCTGTGCTGAAACAGAGCCGGAGGTGTCAGTCGCAGTCAGAAACGCTGCGCAGATGGAGAGCTCAGAAAGGGACATGAAGTCATTTGCACCAGTCTGCACCGCGACCTGCCTCTGGGTTTTTTTGTTTTTCTTGTTTCCTCCCCTTCATTGCAAGAGACAGCTTCCCATTATGCCAAACAGAAAACCCTGACAGCGTTATTGGTGGCCTGGTTGTTCCAGATAGCCGCCGAAGCGCCGCTCCTCGTGTTTGTTTGCTCTCTGCAGTTTTCGCCGTGCGTGCGTTTCACTTTCAGCTGTCTCTCTCTGCTCTTCCTGCCTAGCTGTGTGTGAGGATAGAGAAGAACCCCGGCCTCGGCTTCAGTATCTCTGGCGGCATCAGCGGCCAGGGGAACCCCTTCAAGCCCTCCGACATGGTACGACCTGACCCAGCCTGTCAGCCAATCACAGCCTCCTCAGCACTACCTCAGAGTTGCCATGGAAACTGCAGCTCGTTACCGCAGTGTTTGTCTGCGAGGCAGAGAGGCCGACGTGGTTGACTTACAGTGAATATTTTTGTTTTTATAACTTAAAGAGGCAGGTTATGTTTGTTTCCAGGCACATTGAGGCATTTTGTAGCTAAGCTAACCAGAGATGGGCAGAGTACCCAAAACTTGTACGCTAGTAAAACGTAGCCAAGAAATTACTCAAGTAAGAGTAAAAACGTATTTGGTAAAAAGTTTATTCAATTACTGAGTAACTGATCAAATTACCAATCATTTAATATTTAAAAATATAAAATTAAGTCAAAATTTTGGTATTTTAAGGACCAAAATGACAATAATTCACCAAAGTAATAAAATCAGGCAAATTAAATTTTTCCAAATCAGTTTCTTTCAAAATAAAACTTATGTGTCTGTGTCTGGTGAATTTTTGGTTAAAATATGTTTGTTTTTCATTTAGCAGGTAGAAAATCCAGAAATTTTACTCAAGTAAGAATAAAAAATACAGCATAATAAAAATATTTTTTATCCAAAACAGTTACTCAAGTAAATGTAAGTCAATACTACTAAACTTTATGATCAAGTAACTATATTACCTTCAGTTGTTAAAAAATGCTATAAATGTCAAATATGTCTTGAAATTGGGCCTCTGTCTCTTTAAATCCTCGCGCTCTCTCTGAAGTCATCGCACCATGGCTCCTCTAGTAACCCTTTAAAAACGTTTTTATCAGTGAAGTAGCTCGTATGATGAGCTCAGCAGATCCTTGAGGTGTTTGCTGATTGCTGCTGGCTAGTCTGAAGGAGCTGAGTGGGCGGTGCCCTGTGAGGAGCCTCCAGGAAGAGCTGCGCCTCAGAGGCGGGGCTACGTCCACCGAGCTGAATGGTTGCCATGGAGATTAGAGGATTTCTAAAACATGAATGAAAATATCAAAGTGGTGCTCCAGGTATGATTTTGATGTAAAGCTACAAAACGCTGATTTAAGCGAACACTGGCCCTTTAAATGTATTAAAAACGTAACTGAAATTCATCAGGTTAGTAGAAAAAACCTAACATATTTTCCGCCGTCTGCAGCTGTTCTGAGCCGCCTTGTAGCGTCATCAGACTCAGATCTTACAAGAAACGCCAAGCTCTTTCATCGATGGGACTTCTAAATTTGACTGAGCCCGTCTGCAGCAGCCTGAGCCCGTTGGGTCGGAGATCCCCCAGGCCCGCTCTACAAGGCGATCTGTCCCAGAAACAAGACGCTTCGCCCGGCCTCAAGGAGCGCGGCGCCGCACACAAAAAGCTCCAGCTGCTTTTTTTAGCCGTCTGCTCAGTTCTGGGACGCTGTGGGCGATTTTAGATGTTGCTTTGATTCAGGGATGGAAGGTTTGACGTTTTATTCTGACAGGACGTCCCACTCTGAGGACGAAGTTTTACTGTGAAGGTAGAAAGAAAACTGTTGTTTAACTTTTATCTTAAGGTTGGGTAGCTGCTGACTTGAGCAGTTATTTTATAGTTCCTGTTATACCTGGTGATGCAGCAGCAGAGTCTCAGCAGATGAACTTTTCTCAGTAAGTCATGACAGAATGCGTGCTCTATAAAAAAACATCTTAAATGATGATATTTTATTGTGAAGTTAATAAGTAAATTTTATTTATAGAGGACCTTCCTCAGACATCAGTCACAAAGTGGGAATTATTTACTTTAGAAAAGGTTTTGGTTTACTTTTAAGCATAATTAAAAAAGTATTATTATGTAAAATTTACTCTTTTAAGCTTTACATCATGTTATAATGTTATTAACTCATGAAAAACATATCTGGAAATAGTTTACTCTCCCATGGCAACCAGTCAGCTGGGTGGACCTAGCCCCGCCTTCGAGGCTCAGCTCCTTCAGACTAGCCAGCAGCAATTAGCAAACACCTGGTGGAACCGCACATCTGCTGAGCTTTTTATGCAACGCTGGTCAAAATGTTGTTAAAGGGTTAACAGAGGAGCCATGTTGTGATGAAGGCGGAGTTACAGAAAGACCAGGAGCTTTTAAAGAGACAGAGACCCAATTTCAAGGTATTAAGTTACAAAGTAAAATTTATTCTAAGTCATATTTGGTATATATAGTATGTGTTTAACAGCAGAAGGTGAGATGGTTACTTGGTTTTACCATAAAATAACCCTTAACAATTTTTATTTTATTTAATTGGGAATCTGCAGAATATTATCCAATGAATCTGAAATTCTGTAAATATACTACAAAACACTGCTGAGCTGTAACTTTCCTGTCTTTTACAACAGCAAGAAAACTCAATAAAACCCATTAGAGTGAATTATTCTGCAAAGTCCTGTACATCTTAGCATGGAGGAAGGTATCAGGTGAAACACCCTGTAAATCTATGAGGAGCTTTAAAATACCAACTCTCTGCGTTCCAGTACAAAACAATTATTGTTCAGTAAAACATCAGCAGATATTTTGCTGATTTTCACTAATATTTACCCTGGATGTAGCAAACGGGGTGTTTTATATAAAAGAACGATACCAGGTTTAGGCTTTTAAATTCACAAAATTGCACATCAGTGCTTTGATTACCAGAGCTAAAGACATACAGTGACACTAATCCTTAGTGCGGTAGCGCCCTCTAGTGTTCAACTTGCTTTTTGCATTATTTTGGAATGAATTAGCTCAACATGGTGTGTCAAACTGAAGGTTCTGGGGCCAAATCTGGGCACACAGCTTCTTATGTGGCCCTCTGGACTCCAGAGAGGTGCAGAAATCAAACCTAAGGTGCTTAAATATTATTTTATCAAGCAGTTTTTTTGTTTGCTGCCAAACAGTCAGTCCCTCCAGTTTTTGCAATTTCACACAGAATCAACATGTTTCGTGCTAATGCATAATCATGAGTTTATTGCAAATTTTCCACAAAGAATGGTCAACAACATCCGGCTAGCTAACTCCCACCTGCCTCAGCTGTAGCAAAGAAATCACATTTACTGCCATACAAAAGCACAAAAATGTTTAATATATCTCCAGAAAACAATCATTAAAGAGGGACGCATCAGTGTGAAGAGATATGTAGAGCAGAACTCATTTAATGTGCAAACAGCTGCTTATTAGCGTTAAAACAGTTTGCTAAAGGTTTTTATCAATACGTTCTTTGAGATCTAGATGTGGTTCAAATTGCAGATTGACATCCTTGACATTGGACATACTGTACAATGCAAGGCATAAATGTAACGTTTTCAATAAAAGTCGCCTGATAATAAATAGGAACTTTAATTTGTATTGAAGTGAAGAACTAAAAAGTGACGCCTAATTAAGTTCAAGTCGCAGCAGTGTATTCTCTTCCTGCTCTGAGTCGGGTTTGGTCCATTGATGGCGCCTGCAGAAGTCATTATTCGGTGTCTGAAGAGCAGCAACAGTAATCCTGCAGGATTGACCTTAAAAAACGTAGCGGCTCTCTGCACCTCCGGGTCCGTTTCAGTTCTGGTTAATTAGAGTGCAGTAAGAAGAAACGTTGCCTCATATTGACTGGATCTTTGATCTGTTCGCTTTTCAGAAGAAACTGTTTCCTTCCTGCTTGTCTTTCTTCTCCTCTATATGTATTATGTAAGGCTCTCCTCTGAAAGGTAAAACTAACAAAATGAAAACCTGAAACAAGTGAAAACAAAAACTGTAACTATAATATAAAACTATCTTTTCTTTTAATTTTTGTATATACAACAAACATTACAGACTGACAAAAACCAAAAAGAGGTATTGTTCTACAAAACAATGAACCAGAACATAGAATGAATAACAAACAAGGAAGTTTACATTAAAATGGAAACATTCGAAACAAAAACAAAACACGGAACATAAGCAGCTGGTGTCGCAACAGAAACAATGAAATAGTTTAACAGGAGATACTTTTTTCAATTATTTTCTTTTTGCATTATTATTTCTATTCTCTTTTCTATACGGTTAGATTATCCCAACGTCACAGATATTTTGGGTAGAAGAGTAAAAAAGAGGGAGAAAATAGAAAGCAAACAGATAAATAAATAAAAGTACATCCCAGAACAAAGCATAAATATATAAAGGATAACTTTAAAAAAATACACTCTGGGATCTTATTATTAGGCTCTCCCATTTCCTCTCTCCTCTCCTGGTGTTTGGTGGCACTAATTACCTAAAACAGACTGGAATTACAGATATAATAGTCTTTGTTCTCATTTTTATGAATCTTTCATTCTACGTTTTTGCAACAAAAAAAAATTTATGTAATTTTTTAAAATCTTTTGCTAAAATGTCGTCCAATTAAACGGTTGTGTTTTTCTGTGATGAAAGATGAATTTATTTCAAACTAATGATGGTTCTTTTACCAGAAATGCCCTCCACTGGGGACGTTGTCCTTTAAAACTCCACTTTTTTCCCCTTTCCTTATATCACTGTTGCACACTAAGCTAACTCTGATTTAGCTGCTAAAATCTCATCAGTCTGTGGAAAATATTTCCCCGTTTTCCAGATTAAGACCATTTTAACGATACCTTACGTTGTTGTGTTTTTCAGCTCTGTGTGCAACTGTTTTACACTGTTACTAATATCAGCTGAAGGCATATTTCCTTAAAATATACAGTGAGCTTTATCCAATCAAAGACTAATTCACTCCAAGCAAATGTCAGTGAAATCATTGTCTTTTCAAGAGTCTGCATGGCAAACCAACCAAGTTTGTTGTGGGATAATTGGAGTATTTTACCATCTGTATGAGGCTCACTGTATGATTGCCAGTGTTGCCACATGTTGCAACTTAACACCTATTTGTGTCTCTTGCTGTGTCGACTCACTCACTGTAGTGTCCTGGATGGTGCTGCACCGTCTCTACTGCATCATTTCTTTATGTCTCCGGTTCTCTCGTGTCCCTCCTTAACGGCACATTTATCTGTGTTCAACATGTAAGCCGCCTGTTGAACCGTGTGGAGTTTCTGCAGCTGCATTGTCTGACTCCTCTGTGTTCGAAAACATCTTTCAGCTCTGGGTGAAAAGATGTTGGTGTTTTTACAATCTCTGCCTTGGGTAATTGAGAGAAAAGGAACAAACATTGGGGGGATGATTGCTGATATCTACTTATTTCCAAACCCACACTTATTTTTCTTCCCATATTCTTGAATTATTTGCTCTTTGTTTACTTTACTACATTTTTAGCTCTAGCCAATAAAAACAATTTTCTTTGAAAAATGCTAAAGCAGTTTCTCAAATAAAAAAGCAGCATTATCATAAACAATCTTTAGTAGTGCTTTTGCAGTATTTTCATTCCTTTGAGGGAGAAATCTGATTTGTTTAAATCTTCGTTTTGTGTTTGGGGTTGGGTTGGATATTGAGATAAGCATGAGAAAGGCAAAGATTCTAAACCATCGTGTCCCTGTGTTGTCCTAACGGTGTATCATTTTGACTTATAGGGTATCTTTGTTACTAGGGTACAGCATGACGGGCCCGCCGCCTCCTCACTGAAGCCCGGAGACAAGATACTGCAGGTAACGTCCTCCCACTCATCATAACGTCAGGCTGCAGTCAGCAACATCCGACCTTTTCAAATAATGAGGCAGCATATTCAGCAGGACATAGCGCACAGTTTTCCATTCAAAGATGGGATGAAATCTCATCTTAGTAGCAACATGCAGTGCCTATAGTCACGTTGCAAAACTGCTAGCCAACGATAACGACCATCGGTTTTGGCTAAAATGAGCTAAATCTTAAATGTATACGTGATATATGAAATTGTCAACACTTAGATGACAAGGTCAGGAAAACGTTTTAATTAAAAAAAATAGCTGACAGAAGTTGGTCAGCTATGCTAGCTTAACTATGACAATCTCAATGTGTAGACGTGCTGTGGAATTTCATGTTTTGGTTTAAAAAAATGGCAACACACTCTGACAAATAATCAGTAGAGCAGGTTTTAAATTAACTTATCAACCACCACAGTGTTTGTACAATCGCTTAATAATCACAGAATAAACACATTATTTAGCAGTTATTAATGTTTTTCTCTCAGACAAAAACACATTTTTGTTCGCAATCTTATTTTATTTTATTTTTTTTTGCAAACAAAAATACATTTCCCACACAGAAATGTTTCCCAAATATTTATATACGTGGGAAATATTTGCATGTTTTTTTGTGTTGAAACCTGATACCTTAGTGAAGCTGTTGTCACTCAGTTACTATGGCAACGGATCTCTGCATAGAGAGTAAGAAAACAGAAAAATGCGAGTGGTTTTGAGTCTCCAGGTTTCTTTTTGTTAACGGAGTTGCTCTATCGCGGCGACACGGCTATGGATGGCAAGTAAAAGAATCATCTTTTACCAAAAATGTTTGGTAATTTTTCTTTTCTCAAAAAAGCAAAACTTTGTTGATCATGATTGATTTGTGAAAGTAATTTAAAAAAAGGTAAAACATCTAAGAGGTTTTTATAGGCACTGTAGCTGCATTAAATATGAGGATTTACAATGTAAAAGATCCACATTTGATTCTGCTTTATATTCTGCCTCGGTATCATGACCATACAGATATCTGGCATGAACTTTCTCCCCCCGACTGTTTCATTTTTGTTTTCATCATTAGTTTTAAAAGCTTAAATATTAGAGCTATATTCTTTAATAAGAGACCTATAACATATTAACTACAAACTCCATGTTTAATATAAGTTATAGACCATAATATAATGTAATATTACATTCCTAACTTGTAGGAATTGTCGAGAAATAGGAATAAAAATCTCCTTCTGATCTTCATAATGAGTCATGTAGTTCTGTTGTTTAAATTATTTCACTTATAACACGGCAAAACTGTCTTGTTATAACATAATTAATCCACTTCTTTCCTAATTTTAAGGAATTATTGTCCTAAAACAAGCTCCTATATATTGCTGAAAACTTACTTGTAAGTTAGTTTTGTCGTATTTCAAGCTTACTAAGATATTTTTTCTAACAACTGGACCAAAAATACTTGGTAAGGTTTTGTGTTTTTGCAGTGTAGAAGTCAATGCTGGTAACCAGCACATGTCTGTTTGCAATTTAGGTAAACAAGCAATTAATCAATAACAATATATATGCAGATAAGCACATGATCAGTATCAATAGCTAATAAATCTGGTAGAATACTCAATAATTTCATTGAACTCTGATCCAGAACTGCACAGCATTCTGGGGGATGTAGCTGCTCTCACAGCTAGCTGAGCAAAGGGTAGTGGAATCAACTCACTCTCTCACTCTTTGGTTACCTAGCAACTCACTCACTCTTTGGTTACCTAGCAACAACCTTTTGAGTAACTGTTTCCCCACCACGCCTCATAACTGCTTAAAAATAAAGAAAAACAATATTCACACCACCAGTTTGGCAGCATTTCATACATTAAAAACAAAAAGCTAATCAATAATGATCAATATCGACTGATATGAAACTCTTATAGATTTTCATTTTATCCTAATACTTTAATACTTTCATTTTCTACAGAAGAACTCATACAGTTGTAGCTCAGTGTTTCTCAAACTGTGGTCCGCCCCTGGTGGGTGTGCCAGGTACTGCATGTAAAGTAATGATCGGAAGAAACCAAGTCATCACTGCTGAGAGTTTTCATGAGTCGTTCACGAACGATTCAGTTCTTTTGAACGAGTTTCAGTTGGTGAGAACTGTTCTTTGTTTTTTACGACTTTGCTTCCTCATAATGCAAATCCGGCCCACCAAAGCTTTTTATGTGGCCCTCTAGACTCTGAAGTGACATTCATAGAACAGGATAACAGCGTACTTACATATTATTTTATCAATCAAATCAAAGCAGTTTTTATCTGTTTACTGTCAAATTACATCAATCAGTCCCTTCTGTTTCTTGTGAATTACTGTGGAAATTCACACAAAGTCAACAAATCCCTGCACTTTTTGTGCTAATACATAAATGTAAGTTTTATTGCAGAATTTTGGATCTAAGTGATTGTTTACAGTGTTTCTTACTTCTACTAAACAGCTGCTTCAGCCTCACTTAATGTCAAGTTATAATCTATAATTATATTGCAAGTAATAAAAAGCTGCATTTACTGTCAAACATAAATACAAATATTTCTAAATTAATAACACAAACACTTTGATTTTTATTGCAAAAAATCATAAAAATACTTGCAAAATCCTAGAAAGACTGAAAAGATTTTCAATATTATTTAATTTAAAAATTGATTTATATTTTAACAGTTTTGTTTGTGGGTTTTATTAATACATTCTGGGACAACCGGCCCTTTAAGAACATTCATGATTTTGATTTGGCCCAAAATTAAAATGATGTTGACATTTAAATTTTGATGTTGTGTTATCACGGGGCAATTTAAGGTTCGCTGGTCTGTGATTGTTTGTTAAATGTGATTCTCAGCCTGAAACAGTAACGTAGCTCAATGCAATCGTTTAAACTGGATCCCAAAGCACACATAAGGACAGCTAAAACTTCAATCTTTCGGTTTTTGAACATTAACAGATCAGTCAAGATAAGAAATCAGTGTCATCTATGTTTCCCCCGCCTCCTCTCTGTTGTCTATCATCTTCACTCCTAAAGTTGTACAGTTTAGCTGGATGAACTCATCTGAAAACCCTTTTTTGTCTTTACCCCTTCTCTTTCTACAGCATGACTGTGTAGCTCCTCCTCTTCTCTCTCTTTTCCCCCAACAGTGATGTGTTACTGAGATAATGATGGCAGTGACCCTCCATCCTCCCACAAAACACTCACACATTGACATGTGTATGGAAAATCTGCAGAACACATACCTCTATACACACATGTGCACACACACACATTGCTGTTGACTGTGCTGCGTGTTTGCCTTGCAGGCTAACGGACATAGTTTTTTACACATGGAGCACGAGACAGCCGTCTCTCTGCTGAAGAGTTTCCCTCGGACCGTGCACTTGGTGGTTCTGAGAGACGGCAGCACGCGATAGAAATAGTTTTATAACAAACAAACCCACTTCCCATCTCTACTCATCTCCATTCAACTCTACCCCACCTGCCCTCTGCTGGAGGCTTGTGGAACTGACATATGAGCCGTCTTTTTTTTTTCTTCTTCTTCTTCTTGGTTTTTGTAACCTTTTTAAAGGAACACACAGACATCTATTTGCCTATTGCTGGACCAAAGGCAAATACTAGTGCCAAAAGTACCATGGGAAACATCTCTTCTCTTCTGTCTACCAGAGGTCAGCGACCTGATTGACGGACAGACGGACCATGAAAGGATGCAACACTTTTCAGTTCCTTCAGGGCTGCTGCAGTTTGGATATTGTGGTTGTTTTCGAATGAGGCAGTTTTTCCATCAGCCAATCAGATTTTAGTTATTTTTTATTGGAGGATTTTTTTTCTTTCCTTCACTTTTTTTCTTTTTTGGTTAACTCCAGTATGTAACTTTTTTACTTTTTACATATTTATTGAAACTGTCACTATTTCATGACATTTTGGTGCAAAACAGATAAACTGTGGGGGAAAAAAATGACCTCTCCCAATGCTAACTAGAAACAACCAATCAGAGCCAGGAGGCGGATCTTAGTGCTGTCAGTCACTCTCGGAGATGGGCATAGAACCCAAATATTAAACTCAAGTGGAACTAGTACTACTTCAACATATTTTCACTCATGTAAAAGAAAAGGTAGCCATCAAGTAAGAGTAAAAAAAAGTATTAGGTAAAAAGTACTGAGTAACTGATCAAATGATCAATTATTTCATATTTTAAAATGACATAATCAGAAGGGACAAAATATAAAGTTAAATAGAAATTTAGCTAATTTAAGGACAAAATTACAAAAATTCATATATGTAATAAAAAATAACAAAATCAGGCAAAACAAAAAAATTTCCAAATCAGTTCTTTTGAATAAAAAACTTATGAAACTTTAACAAAAACTGCATGTGTGTGTCTGTGTCTGGTGACTGTTTTTATTAAAACATGTTCATTTTTCATTGAGTGGGTAGAAAATCCAGACATTTTCCTCAAGTAAGCGTAGTGATACTTTGTAATAAATTTACTCAAGTAAAAGTAAGAAGTACAATGTCTGAAACTACCTTTTTTTCTCAAGTAAGTGTAACTCGTTACTACCCAACTCTGATCACCCTCCATCTGATTGGCAGTACTACCACAGAGCAAGCTGCAGCTAAAGCTAGTTAGCATGGCGGATAAATGTTTTTCTTGTAACAGCAAGTTGTTTCTCCACCGTTACCACATTTAGCAGCATGACCATGAAGGTGATTGACAGCGCTAAGACCTGCCTCCTGGTTCTGAATGGTTATTTTTGGCTGGAAGCGGTACATTTCTTCAGACAGCAATTATAGCTCCGGATCAGAGGGAAAAGATCGATTTTCTTTCACAGATTATCTGTTTCATAACAAACTCTCACAGTATGGTGGCAGTTTTAGCAAATATTTAAAAATATATATTTTTTACTAAAAGTTACATACTGCAGCTTTAAATGAATGTGTAGCATCTTGTTCATTGCCTTGTCATTAGTTCTGTTTTTTATAAAGCTTCTTTCTTAAGCCTCGCCCATCATTCGCATTTGTTTATTTAATTTATCATTTAGTTTTTTTGTCTTTGTTTTTTGCCTCCAGTGTACAGATAACTTTCTGCCTTTTTGTACATATATAAAGATTTGGCTTTTCTGAGCTGCACTCTCAGTTGGGCCCAGACTGAAAGCTCTAAAGGTTTATGATTAATATAACTGTTAATAAACTATATTCAGATTTTTTTTTATTTTCTGCAATTTTACAGGAGTCATTTCTCTGAATAGATTTCTTTTTTTTTTCTAAAGTACACCACTGTTTTTCCTGTAAAGAAAACCCTTTTCATAGAACATCATTGCTGATAGTTTTTAGGTTTGAAAAGTTTCGCTTGCACAGCTGTGTTGAAAAGAGCGAAAGCAATATTTCTGCAGCTATTTGCAGCTGAGCCAACCTTGTCCTCTAGTGCCATCTACTGTACAAGTCATGCTAATGTTTACACCCACACTGCCATTCACTTGAACTAATAGGGAAACACAAAAAGAGCCCTGTGCCCCCGCACTCCCACACTGCATTTGCACGCCCTGTGCACTGCTGCATTATGGCACCCAATTTGTATCAGAGAAAACTAATTCCTACTCCTTGATTTATCACCAGTGATAACAACTGTGCCATTGTTTGAAAGTCCAGTTTTCTTCCATGTCCAGATTGTTCTTTTTTCAAATGTTTGACTTGTACAATAGCCGGACTTTTTTCCATGTAAATCAGACTTGAAAGACCAGACATTTGAATACGCTGATGCTTTCCCATAGACCTGTTTGGCTCACTCTGGTTCAAAATGTCAGATTTGCTTTGTCATGGCTTGGATGAGACTTGAACTGAAATCTGGGGTCATTGATTAACAGTGTTGTACTAATGGGAAAAATTGGCACTGATTAATGATCAGATCTATATGGAAGAGGGTTATTGCCATTTAAAGAAAATAATCTTAGTATCAAAACTCTGACTTTAATCTCAGAATTCTGATATTAAACTCAGAATTTGAACTTTTTTCTCGGAATTTTGACTTTTATTCTCAGATTTCAGATTTTTTTTTTCCTCTCAGAATTCCAACTTTTTGTCAGAAGTCTGACTTTTTTTCTTGGAATTCTGACTTTTCTCTCTCATTACTGATTTGAAACCCAGATTTCTGTCTTTTTTCCTTGGAATTCTGACTTTTTTTTCTCATAATTCTGATTGTTTTTTTTCCTCTTAGAATTCCAATTTTTTCCCCTCATAATTCTGATATTTTTCCCTCTCAGAATTCCAACTTTTTTCTCAGAAGTCTGACTTTTTTTTCTCTCAGATTTATGACATTTTCTCTCTCATTACTGATTTAAAACTCAGGGTTTTTTTTGTCTTTTTTCCTTGGAATTTTGACTTTTTTTCTCAGAAGTCTGACTTTTTTCTGTCATTACTGATTTAAAACTTAGTTTTTTGTCCTCAGAATTCTGTTTTTTTTTTTTTTTTCAGAGTTCAGATTTTAAACTCATCTTAATTTTTTGAGATCAAAAGTTAGAATTCTGGTGGTAAAAAAGTCTGAAATTCAGAAAGAAATAAGTCAGAACTCTGAGAAAAAAGTTGCAATTCTTTTTCTTTTTTCCTCCAGCCCTAATCCTCTTCCATAGATTTATGTCTCAAAGCGTTTGTTGTTACAGTGCCTTGAAAAAAGTATTTGTACCCTTTCAACTTTTCCACATTTTATGTTACAACCACAATCTTCATTGTATTTTAAAAGGCTTTGATACAATGAACCATGTTGTTTTCAACATAGTAAAAACTCACTTTTCACTCAATGAAAACTTTAAAATCTTTCAAGATATATCTACCCATTTAGACATCTATAAACCGATTTTGCTCTTTTTTAGCTGTTCTTTTCAAAATAGCTTACGCTCAGTCAAACAGGATGGAATGTTGAAGGAGCCTCTTAATTATGTCTTTCCACACATTATTTGCTCCATATTTTGACTAGGCCAGATCCAAACAACTCCATTATTTCATAATTATTCACTACTTTCTGAATAACGCAAAAGCTGTGGTTGTAATGGCAACTGTGGACAAGTACAAAGTAGTGTGGATACTTTCAATGCACAGTAAACTTCAACTTTCCCTGGAATATTTGTAGCCATAAGTGGGAAAATTAAGTTTAAAGGAAGAGAAAACAACAACTCATAATTCTCTGTTTTTGGGATGTTTTTGGCCAAAGATTGATTGACAGAGTTGTATTGATATGACAAAAGTAACAACCTTAAAAAATAAAAGTTTTATTTTATGTTTACATTTTGTCATATGATAGCATCTTTCACTTTGCTGTGCCCATTATGTGTCAGTCACACTTTCATATAGACACAACACGGCACAGTTTAAATATTGTGGTTTGAGAGATTGAACCCTATTTAGAGTTTGAAATATCAGAAGTTATTATGACGTGAACAGAGACAAATGTTTGATAATTAAATTATTTTTTACTCTATGTTTCAGGTAATTCTTTCTAAATATATTGATATACCTTAGCTTTGCTCAAAACTTGTGATATTTTGTAAAGACACTTGTATCAAAGATATGGATCGAAGTACGCACAGTGTGACTTGAAGACCTACACAAGTACTATCCAAAACTTGTACAAAAATGTATTTCTACTGTAATTGTGAATTTGTGTTATACAAATGCATATTATATATATGTATATGAATATAAAAAACACCCATTTTCTATGTGTTTAGATGATATAAGAGATGAACAAATGAGGACGGTTTCACTGTATATAAACTGTGAATGAAATATAATTTAAAATTACTCATATTGATTGTGAATGTACTCATGCTTTCTGCAGTACTTAACACGTACCCAACTTGAATGCTGCTTCTTCTTCTGTAGTGTGACAAAAATGTACTTTGACCTCCAAGGAGAGAAACCCTGTCAAGTTATGAGTTGGACAAATTTTAGTGACGATCTTACAGAACTATTTATTTCTTTATTTATTTGCACATGCAAGTTGAAAATCCTTCCAGTTTTAAGTTTGAGTATCAATGCGAAGAAATGCAATTGCTGAAGTATATATATAATATATATCATGTGTTTAGAATGCATTTTGCAGACACTACCTGTACATACTATTTAAGATACAGTTTTTACAACAACAAAAAAATATATGTATAAAATAGAAAAAATGCTGTGCAGCGATTATACTGGAGCCATTTTGGGCTTCGGGACGTACCATTTTTTCAATATATAAGAAGTGTTTTGAATAATGTACTAAAGTCTCAATTGTACAAATAATAAAAATGTCAATATTGGTAATGTTTGGTTCTTCTGGTGTTTTACATTGTTTTTGGGGGACACAAGTTTTTATTCTTTCTTCAAATTTTATTTCTTTTCAGAATGGAGGAGGATGGAGAGATGAAGAAAATGTTAAATAGTAAACATGGAAAAAAGTGGAGATGGAGAAAACATTCATAGAAGATGGGATTATGAATGTTGAACGACATGACAGACATAAAATTACAATTATTACAAAATACTTTTATACTTAACATTAGGGCTGTAGGATAATATCGATATCGCGATATATATCGATATTTTCTTTCCTAGAAAAAATCGATATTCATCCGCAAGTATC